>NW_026062336.1:0-45650 GCF_023897955.1 Schistocerca gregaria
ACCCCGGCACACCGTCAAACGACGGGCTGGGCTCGCCGCATCGCCGCAACACCTACACACCTTCCCCGCCACGACGCACAGCCCCACCAGACGCCCGTGCCGCAACGACACTACTGCACTACCACTACCGCACTACTCCTCTCGCCCTTGCCATACACGACACAACACGCCAAAAAATGAAAATCCAAATACAAACAAAAACACCGCCCCCACGACCCAAACACACGCGAGGCAAGGCACGCAGCAAACGGCGTCCCCTCCGCGTCGCGCCATCAACCTACACACACAAGGCAACCAACAACAAACAGCCAGCCAGCCCCACTCTCACGCCGCAAAAACAGAAAACACACCGAAACCGCCAAACGCCGCACATTCGCGCTTCGCACTCACCACACACCTCTCGGCATCCGTTTCGCACACAACGACGCGACGCACAATACATCATCACGGGCTACGCACGCACACCGCGACCCACTTTTTTACGACGCCCTCGGCAGAGCACACGTGCCCACGCCCACACACAGTCGACACAACGACGCAGCGCGCAGCAGACGCGGCCGCAACACATACCTCCCCGACGACGCGCCAACACCGCCAGCCACTGCTCACTCGCCCAAGCAACCCGTGCACACAACTGCCACACGCGTCCACCACGCCGCCGCCAACCACCCGCCCGCCAGGGGGCGCTCACGTCCGCGACAACAGCGCGGCACCGCCGGACCGGGCCGAACCGAGCCGAGCCGCCGCCTCCTCTCCACTCGGCACGCCACGTCCTGCTTGCAAAACACATGGCTCGTCCCTCTGTACACACAACGCGCCTGCCTGCGGTCGCCGCCGGCATCTATCTACCTGCGCATCGGAGCCAGGCCGGCAAGCCCACACTTAAATAATGCACTTCACCAGCCAAACAAACCCACTCTTCCTTTCTTTGCACAGCGCATGCAACAGCAGCCCCAGGAGCCGGGCCCGCCGCCAGCGTCTCCTCCTCCTCTGGGCACAGCCAGCCAGCCGTTCCCACCGCCCCGCCCCTGCTCTGCAGAACAAGAAAAAAACGAAAAAGTACCAACACACGCACCCAAAGCGTAAGCCACACAAGACCAGCCTCTCCAAGGCCACACACACGCAAAAAAAAACAAAAAAAAAAAAACAAAAACACTACAACAAAATAAAATAAAATGAAAAAGAAAAAGCAAGCTGTCGCCTCGCCCCCGCCCGTCCCCCCACCCCACCACATTCGCCCCCTCCGCTTGTTTTCCTTTCTACAATTTCCCTCTTTTCCACCCAATATCCCGCCGCGGTTTACGGGCACCGGCCGATTTTGCGCCCGCCCACATGTGTGCCTACTCCCCACCACCATTCCCTCCGCAGCCCGCAGCCCGCTTTTCCCCCCTCCCTGCCCACACCACACCGACGGTGCTGACGTCGACACGCACCCAAGACAGGGGCCACGACCGTCTTTTTTCCTGGGCCCATCCCCGCACCGCACCTCCTTCCAATCATCAACGCTGTGGCGCCTGTGTCCGCGCGAGACGCGTGCGCGCCGCCTCTCTCAACATCCGTCCGCCGTCCGCCGTCCGCCGTCCGGCCCCGTTTTTCGGCCCCCAGGCCATCCGTCAACCACCACTGCCCCTGCCCCTGCCCCTGCCCGCCCCGCACCACACCACACACCGCTGCTTGCCCCGGCCGTTGCCACCAAAGGCGCCAACCGCAGCCCGCGCGCGCCAGAAACTACAGGGACCCAGCCGACCGACGAAAATCAGAGCAATTGGCCGGGAGGATCAAAAAGAGAGCTCCGAAAACCACCGTAGCGAGGCGTGGGAGGAAACGTTACGAGAAGCAGGAAGGGACCAGGAAAAATTCTGGAAATTTCTTAAAACTCGTAAACTAGACACGAAACATCTACATCTACATGGGGAAGGAACGACCCCACAGACCGAGCTGAAGCACTGGCGGATTCACTAGAAAGGCAATTCCAAGCACCAGAAGCGGTAGATGACGAAACTGATGACCACCAGGAAATGGTACTCAGAAGGGTAAAACCGCATCCTAAGTGCCCCGATCAGAACATCTTTCACAATCCAATAAACGCAGAAACCCCGTATCTTATCACATCACAAACATACACACATCCTAAGAAGGCATCAGGCCCAGATTCCATCAAACCGCAACTACTACATCACCTACCTCCAGCAACTATCAATTATCTATCTAACATCAATATATAATGCTTGCTTCAGACTAAACTACTTGGAAACAGGCCCGAGTCATCACATTACCAAAGCCAAACAAGGACTTATTATTTCCGCAAAACTATAGGCCAACTTCCTTGGAAAGGTCCTCGGAAAGCTCATTCAAACTGAACTGAAGAAATTCAATTCTTAAAGGATAACAACATAATCATCCCACAACAATTCCGATTCCGCGAAGAACACAGCACCACCCACCAGGTGACCAGACTAGTCGAGCACATATGTCAGGCCAGAAACATTAGACACAGTACTGGAGCAGTCCTGCTTGACATCGGATAACGCCTTATCTACAAGCTCCACCAGTACAACTGCCCCATCCACATTATTGCTTCTTTTCTCCGCAACGGAGCATTCTATGTCCATGTACCAGGAGCGGCAAGTAACACTAGATCCATAGAGGCTGGAGTCCCGCAAGGCTCAGTGCTGGGGCCCATTCTCTACTCAATATACACAAACAAACAGCTGGGAGGACACTTGTCACTATTTGCAGACGACACTGCAGTCTACCGCAGCAGTTCTAACCTGCAATATAGAGTCACAAAAATAGAGCAACACCTACAATCCATCCAGAAATGGGCTAACCAATGGAAACAAAAAACAATAAACGCGGAGAAAACCCAAGCAATACAATACGATTCACATTCAAAAAGAATACCTCCTAACCTGCATATACGCCTCAGAAATAACAATCTTCCATGGTCAGGCACAATAAAGTATCTAGGCATCAAGCTGGACAAGAGGTTGACATTTAGAGACCATGTTACACACGTTTGTAACAAGGCTGCAGCAGCAATATTCAGACTGTACCCAATCATCAAAGGAAACAGAATAAATATGCGCGCCAAAAAGAAAATCTTCAAAACCGTCATAGGAACCAGCCATCACTTACGGCTCTGAAAATCTGGTCAATGGCCGCAGACACCAAACATAACAAGAGTAAAAAAGGGTGCAGAACAAATACTTCAGAATTACTGCTGATGCCGGCCGGTACCAGACAAACCGAGACATATACACAAACCATAACATACTCAATCAAAATCCCGGAAATCATCCAAAGAAAAATCCATAAAGTTGTTTTTGTTGTTTTTTTTTTTTTTTTTTTTTTTTTTTTTTTTTTTTTCCACCAAACCACGGATTCGAACCACCCACTCATCAGAAATCTGGGACAAAATCCACCCGACCCAAGAACGACATTTCCCATCACGACAAAACACCACAAACTACAACATACCATGATAAACAAAAATAAAATACAAACACCATAACACTCACTCAAACAACAAACATCTACACACACCCAAGAGACCCATCATTTTGTTACCCAACATAATCAGACAGAAGGCAGGGATCAAGGACAGATCCGGTCCTTCGAGTACAGGGGGTAAAAAATACCCATCAGACCAGCTCTCTCTCTCTCTCTCTCTCTCTCTCTCTCCTCCTCGCTTCTCCGTGCCGACGCTGCCCCGCACACGCGTTCGCGTTCGCGCTCGCGTTCGGCCGACACCACACGACAGGTCTTTGGTGCCCCGCCACTGCGCGCACGCACGCCTCCTCCTCTTCCTTAGTTCTTTTTCGCTTTTCTTTTCTCCCCCGCCCCCCGCTCTCACCGCCACATCATCCCGCAACCCTTGGGGGATGTTTCCCAACATCAACGCGCCCCAATTCCACTCTCTGCCCGTGCCGCACTCTCCACTTTGCTTCTCCCCGTCCCCTACACACACGACTACCGAAACCCCGGTTGACACACCTTCTCGTAGGACAGGGGTGCGTGCGTGCGTGCGTTGTCTTGACGGTGACAGCAACAGCAACGGATCCGTCCATCCCATTCCCCCCCACTCGGTAAAGAACCATTTTCAACCCACACTACACAACAAGGGGGGCACACACGAACGCGAAAGAAAGGGCAGGGCAGGGGCAACTATCTCGTACACATTCTTCCTCAGAACCCACATATCGCATCAACGAACGGCAGGCCAATTGCGGACTCAGCCGTGTCAGGCAAATCCAACCCCAACCAACACCTCCCACGGAAACCCTGACACTGATCCAGCAGTACGTCCACATACATCGCCACACCAAATACGGGTGACGAGTGAGCAACAAATGGAACAATACACAACAAGGGCTGACCTAATAAAAACTGCACGTCACGTCATACCTTCCAGACAGACGCAGTTCCGACGGGACGGCGGAACCGTATACGTACCTTTCAGCCACAACAACCGACCGACTGGACACGCCCGCGTCTCCAGCCAGCCAACCACCAGGGCCACACAGCCCGCAAGTTTCAGCGTCAACACTTCTTAACGTACGTTGCAAACTTTTCAAAACATTGCCACACACACACACACACACCCCACGAAAAGCGTCAACCTCTCTCACACTGGATACACTCAACACTTTTTGTCGGCGGAGCTTGAGGCCAACGGTTGACACACCCCCACCGGCCACACAGGTTTCCCTTTGAAAATTGCAGTGACGGAGGAGACGCGGCATTACGAGAGGGTTGTTTCCGAGAGCGCGAGCTGGACGGAGCTGCGGCGCCGCCGCCGAGGGGTAATGAACGCACGCGATGCCGCATGACAGCCCATCACCCAAAGTTTCACCCACAACTGCACAGGTCGCACCCCCTTTTCGCGCCATACTAGTGTCGATCGTCAATTACAGCTGACGGTGTTCGCATTTGCCACTTGACGGGGGGGAAAAGAAAACAAACATCTGACACGCCATGTGTTTCTCTCTCTCTCTGTTACATCTAGGTCATTCGGCAGCCACTGTAAAAAAAAAAAAAAAATATTTTTACGACATGGTTGGGTAAGTGATTTAAAGACAACAATTGTGGGTCACACACCATAGACCATTTCGATAGTGTTCTTGTTCTTCTCTTTTTCCTTTTTTTATCGCTCAATTGAAATAAAACCTGGGGATGATGCAATGCTGCGATATGGCACAACCGTCGTCCATTGTACACAACTCGGGAACAAAAAGAAACCAATTCAGGGAACGTTCGTTCCTTCACAACGTTTCTTTCAACGCACTTGGTCTTTACCATCCTGTATATTCAACACACATTTCCTTTCATCAAACTAGGGCATTTCCATAACAGTATTTGCAATACTGCTTCTTCGACGTCATTTCACCATCTTAACTAGAGACAAACAAACAACAAAATAGGAAAACAGCCCTGAGAACCCCGTCCACCAAATTTCAGTTAGCACGGCATCCAAGATTCTTTTCCGGGGAGTGTGCAGTGCAGCTGACGCTGCTCAGACCATATACCGTCGCCAGTCTCACTCAACTCTTGCGCATTCCATTCTACGCTACGTGACAATGCAAAAATGAATGAATCAAACCCGCCCAGAGAGCGTCTTGTGCGAGGGGACACACGATATAGAGAACAACAAAACACACAGGGGACACCACCAAAGTTGGAGAGAACGTTTCCACCACGGCAGCCGCGCCGTTACGCGCTTTTTTTTTTCCTCCCCCCCACTGCACACCTCCGACACCACGGGAACGTTCACCGTCCCGTTGCCCTACACTGGCGTTTCTTTTCAACCCCCCACCCTATTCCTCGCTCCCCGGACATTCGACCGATCACAAAGTGCAACCTCTCGTTACCGTCGGGTGCCCCTCTTCATCCCCGGGGCGCCAACAACAAAACAAAAACACCACCGACGCCGTCGTCTCGCGTCACCTCACTCAACTGAGCGGAAAATACACGTACATCCAGAATGACGACACCGCCTCCACAAACAAAAACCAGACGTCAGACGTCAGGTCGAAAGAGGGCACCGTACGTCGTGGCGCGTGGTCTCCTAACTCACCTCGCGCGTACAAATACAATGCAATGCGTGTCTCCTCACGTTCACACACACCTCCACGCTCCACTTTTACGTCGCCCAACCAACCAACTAACTTAACGCACCCGCTCGGCGTAGAAGCAGCTGTAGGCGGCAACGTGTTTCTCACCCTCGCCACCAACGGTGTGACATCCGACAGTCGCGGTTTGCTTTCCGTTCCACACCTCCGGCCATACCATACAAAGGGGACAAAAAAAATATATATATATATATATATATATATCAAACAAGCCAACTCCAGCGATCCGCCCCCCTAACACCAACACGTCTCGAAACACCCACGCCCACGACCCGGCTGTGGCTAAAGTGCGTATCCCAACGTCACACCAAAACCAAAGGCGCCGGCGCCGCACCACACCACAAGCTACAGCTACAGCTGTGCCGCCGTCCACCCGCTCACAACAACAACAACAACAACAACAACAACAACAATTCCGCCCTTCCCGCAAAGGCATTTCGGTGGCCCTGAAAAGGGCCGTTTTTTCTTTTCTTCGCCGCGCCGCGGACGAGCCTCCTATTTCCAAGAGCCACCTCCTTACTTGGAGCTCGTGTACTTGGTCACCGCCTTCGTGCCCTCGCTCACCGCGTGCTTGGCCAGCTCGCCAGGCAGCAAGAGCCGCACAGCGGTCTGGATCTCGCGGGACGTGATGGTCGAGCGCTTGTTGTAGTGCGCCAGGCGAGAAGCCTCGGCCGCAATGCGCTCGAAAATGTCGTTCACGAAGCTGTTCATGATGCTCATCGCCTTCGAAGAGATGCCCGTGTCAGGGTGCACCTGCTTCAGCACCTTGTAGATGTAGATGGCATAGCTCTCCTTCCTCTTGCGCTTCTTCTTCTTGTCGCCCTTCGAAATGTTCTTCTGCGCCTTGCCAGCCTTCTTGGCGGCTTTCCCGCTAGTCTTGGGCGGCATCACGAACAAACAGTCAGTCAGTCAGGCGCTCCGCTCCAGTCAGCGTCTCCCCACACAGTGGCACCCGCCGCACGCCGCCGCCGCACCTTTACCAGCTCGCCCTGCTGCGGCCGCCGACCAATGGGGCGCGCGCGCAACCGGCCGCCGCACCCGAGCCCATAAAGGACCCCCACCCCGCCGGCGCCGGCACGCACTCCGCTGCTCGACTCGCTGCGGCTCGCACCGTTTGGGGCGTTGTGCTTTTCTTTCTCGCTTCTTTCCAAACTAGCCCATCGCCATGTCCGGACGCGGAAAGGGAGGCAAAGTCAAGGGCAAGTCAAAGTCCCGCTCAAGCAGGGCTGGGCTCCAGTTCCCGGTCGGCAGAATCCACCGCCTCCTGCGCAAGGGAAACTACGCCGAGCGCGTCGGCGCCGGGGCGCCCGTCTACCTCGCCGCCGTCATGGAGTACCTCGCGGCTGAGGTGCTCGAGCTGGCCGGAAACGCGGCCCGCGACAACAAGAAGACGCGCATCATCCCGCGCCACCTGCAGCTCGCCATACGCAACGACGAGGAGCTCAACAAGCTCTTGTCGGGCGTCACCATCGCACAGGGAGGTGTCCTGCCCAACATCCAGGCCGTCCTGCTGCCAAAGAAGACCGAGAAGAAGGCCTAAAAGAGAGACAGCGCAATCGGCAACCGCCGCGTGCTCCCTTGGCACGCAGCGCGCCATTTGCCGCCTCGGCTCAAAAAACAAAACACAATCGGCCCTTTTCAGGGCCACCACACAAACCTACGTCCAAAGCAGAATTCCAGTCGTTCGTCGCACCACTTTTCTCTCTCTCTTTCTGTGTACGGTTTTTTCCTTCTTACACACACAGGCGCCGCCATCTTGTACACACGTACTTGGCCACCTCCTCCACTCAACTCCACGCACGCACAGTCTCGCGACCATTAACCAGCACACGTGGCGCACAACAACACACCTCAAAAATAACCCCTCGGCACTCAGCCGCGCCGCAACACACAGCCCATCCACCGACAAGAAGCATACAAGCAAAGAGGGAGGGGAAGGAAGGAAGGAAGGAAGGAAGGAGCTCACACAACGCAAGGGCACGCTTCCTTCCCTCCCAACCGCACCGCACACCACGTCAAAAAAACCCTCCAAACAAAACTAAAAGGCCAAGTAGACTAAAAAGGAAAAGAGAAAAAACCAGCAACACAGACTCTTTCGCACTTTTCAACTTCCGAACACTGTGGTGGCCCTGAAAAGGGCCGTTTCTCAATCTCTCTCTTTCCTTCCTTCGGTCTCACACCGCCTAACCGCCGAAACCGTACAGGGTGCGCCCCTGCCTCTTCAGGG
This sequence comes from Schistocerca gregaria, assembly GCF_023897955.1. NCBI lineage: Eukaryota > Metazoa > Arthropoda > Insecta > Orthoptera > Acrididae > Schistocerca > Schistocerca gregaria. Next base: position 8,359 of record NW_026062336.1, read on the forward strand.
CGTACACCACGTCCATGGCCGTCACAGTCTTGCGCTTGGCGTGCTCAGTGTACGTCACCGCGTCGCGGATCACGTTCTCCAGGAACACCTTCAGCACTCCGCGCGTCTCCTCGTAGATCAGACCAGAGATGCGCTTCACGCCGCCCCTGCGCGCCAGGCGGCGGATCGCGGGCTTCGTGATGCCCTGGATGTTGTCGCGCAACACCTTGCGGTGCCGCTTGGCGCCACCCTTGCCGAGCCCCTTTCCTCCCTTGCCGCGGCCTGTCATTCTTCTTCTTCTTCAAGCGTCTCAACCACAATAATATAAAAAACAAGAAAGCAAGGCAAGCTCCTCACCCGGCGCTAGCGAGTCGGCTACGGTTGTGGCGCCCAGCGCGCGCGCCGCCCCCCTATATAGACTCTGGGGCCCCGCGGCCCGCCCTCCCCTCCCCCCACCACCGCGCACCGAGGGCATATAAGCGCAGCACCCGGGGCGCGCGGGCCCGTTGTCAAGGCAGCACCGGACGCCGTCGCGCACGCATATCCTCCACGCCGCATCCGCATCCGCAGTAGCCATGGCCCGGACAAAGCAAACGGCCCGCAAGTCCACCGGCGGAAAGGCGCCGCGCAAACAGCTCGCCACCAAGGCGGCGAGGAAGAGCGCGCCCGCCACCGGCGGCGTCAAGAAGCCCCACCGCTACAGGCCGGGCACCGTCGCCCTGCGAGAAATCAGGCGCTACCAGAAGAGCACAGAGCTGCTCATCCGCAAGCTGCCATTCCAGCGCCTAGTGCGCGAGATCGCCCAGGACTTCAAGACCGACCTGCGCTTCCAGAGCTCCGCAGTCATGGCCCTGCAGGAGGCCAGCGAGGCCTACCTCGTCGGCCTCTTCGAAGACACCAACCTGTGCGCAATCCACGCCAAGCGAGTCACCATCATGCCCAAGGACATCCAGCTCGCGCGCCGCATCCGCGGCGAGCGCGCCTAAACCCGCACACCGCCAAACAAACAAAACGGCCCTTTTCAGGGCCACTAACGTCTCTCCGTCGCGAGCAAAACTTTGTCGGTCGCAACGACTAGTTCCCCACTCACTCTCCAGTCCAGTCCAGTCGTCCCACCCCCGGCCCGGCCCGGCCCGGCGCCGCCGTTTCCAAAAAAAAAAAAAAAAAAAAAAAAAAGCACCGCACCGGCCGAGCCAAGTCGCAAGCGTCAATAGCGCCACCCACACAGGCCACGGCACAAAACGTGACGCCCGGAAAGCAAAGCAAAGCAAAGCAAAAAAGACTATTCCAAAACCACCACCAAGACAAACAAACAAACGCGGCGCAAAATAAATAGGTAAAAATAATAAAAGTAAAATACACTTTATGTAACACCAACCGCGGCGCCGCCGCCCACGCCCGCCAACGACCCCACAATCCAACCACCGCGGCACGCAAACACCATCCACACATGAAACAAACAAACAAACGCCAGCAAGCAAGACAGACAGACAAGGCAACCGACCGACCACGACACGACAATCAACACCTTCCCGACGTGCTTTGATGGCCCTGAGAAGGGCCGTTTTTGTTTTTGTCCGGGACCGCGCGACAGCCTCTGGTTGCGCGCCGGCCACCAGGCGACGGTGTCAACCGCCAACCCTTCCCTGCCCTTTTTACTTCTTCTTCTTGGGCGAAGCCTTCGCCTTAGACGGCGTCGCCGTCGCCTTCTTCGGGCGCGGCGCCTTCGGCTTCTTCGTCGGAACCTTGGCGGCCTTCTTCGCCTTCGACGGCGACTTGGCCTTGGCCGGCTTGGCCGCAGCCGCCTTCTTCGCACCCGCGGGAGCGGCCGACGCCGCAGACGCCTTCTTGGCGGCGCCCGCCTTCCGACCGGTCGCCGCCTTCACGCCGCCAGCCTTCTTTGCGCCGGCCGCACGGGCCCCCTTCTTCTCCTTGCTGGCCGGAGCGGCGCGCTTCTTCTTCGCACCACCGCCGCCACCACGAGCCTTGCCGCCCTCGGCCGCCCCGCCGCCGGCGCCGGCAAGCTTGAAAGAGCCCGACGCGCCCTTCCCCTTCGTCTGCACCAGCTCGCCAGCCACGACGGCCGACTTGAGGTACTTCTTGATAAAGGGCGCCAGCTTCTCCGCGTCCAGCTTGTAGTGCGCGGCAATGTACTTCTTGATCGCCTGCAGCGACGACCCGCCGCGCTCCTTCAGACTCTTGATGGCGGCCGTCACCATCTCAGAGGTGCGCGGGTGCGCAGGCTTGGCGCGCGGCTTCTTCGCAGACGACGCAGACTTGGCCTTCTTCGTAGTGCCGGTGGCGGCGGGTGCCGCGGCAGTCTCGTTCGTAGCCGCCTGGTCTGCCATCTTTTGCCTGTTCTCTTTTCTTTTTTTCCCCTTGGTTTCGCTTCCTTCTCTCCTTCGACGACGCACAACAGCGAGGGGCGCGCAGCAGAGAATAGCCGCGCACGCGAGCGACTCTTATCCTAAGGGACATCCTAAGTGCCCTGTGGTTTTACAGGCTAAACCCAATTGTTATTCCTGTTTATCCTAATTGTATTTGTGTCTCTGATGGCCTAACGTGTTGTGTGTGTCCTATGTGTCACATGAGTGTTGTGTGCGTGTGTAGTGTGTCTGAATTTGCTCCAACAGTGGTCGTGAGTGTTTCCACTGGCGATTACTGCCGAAGCATGTCGGGCCATCGTGTGGTCCCCCTCCTGTGCTCCTGGGTACCCAGGTTTGCTATTAACCTGTTGTCTGACTGGGACGACAGTTCATAGAACTGCCGCGCCAGCAGTTTGAAGCGATCCCTAATCATGGGGATCCCTGTGACGTCATGCAGGTCCCTGGTGGGGAAGTCCCGCGGGAGGTGCATGGCAAGGCGTAGGACCTTACCTTGTAGGCCTTGTAACCGCTTGATATGGCAGTCGGCGGCATTTCCCCACACTACGGCCGCGTATTCCAGCACTGGCCTGATCAGTGCTAGATATAGCGTAATGCCGCAGTGTGTGGGAAGCGTGGACTGTGGATTTAGTACAGGGTAGAGTTCGCGTAAGCGTCCTAAGACTCTGCCCCTAACCTCTGTGACATGTGGTCCCCATGTGAGGTGCCGGTCTAAAGTCACGCCCAGATACTTAACAGTGCGAGACCATGGGATGGGGCCTCCCATGATCTGCACTGGTTGAAGATCTCTTGGTATCCGGCGACGTGTAATAATAATTGCCTGGCTTTTTGTGGCGTTAAATTTCAGGCGCCATTTTGTTGCCCAAGCTCCCAATACGTCGCACGCCTCTTGTAGGCGACGACGAAGGATATTAACCTTGAGGCATCGTGCGTAGAGGGCGGTGTCGTCAGCATATAGTGCTAGCGACACTCTCTGCGTCCTAGGTACATCTGACGTGTACAGGGTGTACAACAGGGGGCCAAGGACGGATCCCTGTGGTACTCCCGCACGAACAGGCCTATTAGTGGATACTCCGTCACCGGCGCGGACACTAAAAGTACGATTTTGCAGGTAGGATGCAATGAGTTTCACATGTGGCGTCGGTACCCCCAGTTCAAAAAGTTTGAATAGGAGGCCCTCATGCCACACGCTGTCAAAGGCCCTGGAGACGTCAAGGAGTATCGCCCCTGAATACTCCCGGCGCTCCAGGGCACCCATCGCATCTTCTACTAACCTCAAGAGCTGTTGCTGTGTACTATGTCCCTGCCGAAAACCGAACTGTTCGGGAGGCATGAGCAACTCGCGATTTACATGAGCTAGAAGTCGTTGGGCATAAATCCGCTCAAAGACCTTTGACATTACTGGGAGGAGGCTAATAGGTCGGTAGTTTTGCGGCAGCCTTGCATCCTTCCCTGACTTTGGGATGGCTACCACCTCTGCATGTTTCCATACAGAGGGGTAGTCCCCAGTTCGCAGCACATGGTTGAATAGCTCGGTGAGCGGCTGGATAGCAGGAGGGGGGAGCTGCCGTAGCATAACTGCCTCCACTCTGTCACTGCCACCGGCTTTCCTGGTGTTTAGGGTTCGCAGTTGGTATTCAACCTCCTCCTCAGTGATAGCAGCTATCTCGTCCTCTGGAGCTGCCTCTGCTGCCAGGAATACAGGCAGACGCTCGTGCACGAGTTGTACATGTGCTGCGTCTATGATGTCCGCTACAGGCGTGAAGTTGGCTGCAAACGTGTCAGCCAGGGCGCTAGCCTTGGCGTCTGGTTCGCAAACCACCTCCCCACCAACTTGTAGCGGAGGTATACGCTGCCCTTTCCTGAGAAGCCTCGTAGTCGTCTGCCAGGCAGAGCCATCATCAAGGCGGAGCATGGCCACCCTCCCTGCCCACTCTCTATTGCGATGGTTTTCAACCGCCACTTTAATCTCGCGTCTGAGTTGGTTGAGGCGACGTTTAGTGGCGGCTTGCCTCGTGATTTGCCATTCTCTGAAAACCCTATTTTTGTGGCGTATGGCTTCCAGAATATCAGGAGGGAGCTGGCGCGAACATTCAGGCGGCCTGCGTGGTCCCCTCGGTGTTGCTGCGTCTACAGCTTGTAGCGCAACCTCAGCGAGCCGTCGTATCATCTCATCAGCTCCTACATCACGTGGGTGAGGAACGGTATCGAGATCGTCAAGTATACTTTCCCGATACCGCTCCCAATCCACCCTGCGAAGCTGTCTACGCCATTGTGGTGGCTCTGTTCCCTGGAGATCAATGTCAAAAACCACGGGGACATGATCCGACGATAGTGCGCACCGCGTAGTGGCAGTAATGAGGTGTCCGATACCCCTCACCACCGCCACATCGAGTACGTCAGCTAGGCCTCTGTTGTGGGGATAGATGGTTGGGTCGTAGGGGCCCACCACGATCCCATTGTGCTGCCGTACTACACGTAGTAGGCGTCGTCCACTAGTATTAGTGACTCTTGAATGCCACTCCGCGTGTTTTGCGTTTAAGTCTCCGGCGACAAAGAGTTTCCCACGAAGGTTCATCAGTGTCGCGAAGTCAGCGGGATTCAGGAGTCCCCTAGGCGGTCGGTAGGCTGCCACAAAAGTGATCTGACCCTCTGAGGTTTGTACTGCTACAGCAGTGGCTTCAATCGTAGCAAGCTGAGGCACTTGTACTAAATGGTGCTTGAGAGAGGTTTTGATATATACTGCAGTACCTCCCCCTGCCGTTAACCTATCTGTTCGGTAGCAAGTGTAGTTTGCTGCACGAACGTTGACTCCTGGCTTTAGGTGTGTTTCGCAGACGAGACAGATGTCTACTGCCTCGTCATACAGAAACTGGCGGAACTCACCAGCCTGTGTTCTTATGCCGTTTGCATTCCATGCGCAAACTGTCAAGCCATGAAGTGGTGTATTATTCATGGTTTTGCATGGAAACCTGTTGGTGGCCGGCTGCTAGAGCCGTCTGCACTGCAGCAATCAAGAGCTGCGGTAATTGCACGAGCATCTCCTTGACAGTTCTGAGAAGCGAGCAAAGCTCAGCTTGCAAATCTGCAGGAGTCTCCTGGCTTGCTGAGGTTGCAGATACGATCGGGTGCTCTATCTGCCGTCCGCTCCCGTGGGCGGCTACAGCTGCCGGCTCCGTTTCGCTCTGCTGTGCTGCGTTCTGATTGGCTGGCGCGAGCCGCTCTCTCTCTGTTCTCTGCCGTCCGCGCCCGGAAACGACTTCCTTTGCGACGGGGCGAGCGTCACTCACATCAGCCCGCTGGCCGACGTTTTCAACCTCGGCACGCGGGCGTGTTCTGATAGCATCGCTAACCTGACGCGGTCGTGCCGATTTAGCCTGAGTGGTAGGTGCGGCAGCCTTTCCCCTCGCGATTTGGCTAAAACTAAGGCCAGGGGTCACCCGTTTGGCCGGAGCATTGTTGGCACGCTGTTTAGCGTCCGCCTTCTTAAACGTTGCACAGCCACGATAGCTGGCAACATGCTCCTGTTCACAGTTACAGCACTTAGGTTTTACGTCCTGTGTCTGTTTACAGTCACGGCTCTGATGCGGGCCTGCACATTTTACACACTTGGCCGGCATGCTGCACCATCTCGCGACATGGTTTAGTCCTTGGCACTGGTAGCACTGTGCCCTTCTACCCCTGCCGCGAAATCGTTCCACAAGCACATTACGAATATTTGCAACTGTTGTCAGTTGAAATATTTTCCTATTTTCAGCATTATCCACTAGTATTACCTGGAATAGTGGCATCTGCTCATTTGTTCCGGGCGTCTTCATGCGAGAGACAGCCCTGACACCATAACCTAATTCCTCTAACTCCTCTTTTAGGTGGTCCGGGTCCATTTTAAATGGGAGTCTGCGGAAAACCACCTTGAGCAGTTTCAGTGGCTCTGTAGAGTGAGTGTAGTTGGGCACTCCCATTTCCCCAAACACTTTCATGAGAGTCACATAGTCCTCTGTATCTTTGACAGTGACCTTATATGTGTCCCTGCCCGCAGTTTTAAGAATAAAGTTGCCCTGCACCCTACTTTTCAGAAGCTGTTGAAAGCTTCTGAAATCAGCCGTCCATCTGACGACGATGGGAGGAGGAGCACGGGTCTTTGGCCTAGCCGGTTGTTCGATACTCGCGTCTTCCGGCGCGTCCGTGACCGTGGCATACCTATTGGTTGTCTCTAGCGGGGGAGCTCGTGTGAGCTCTGCTGCCCTGGCAGTGTGCTTCCTGCTCGGTACCTGGAAGCCGTCGTCGGTGGAGCAGCGGTCGCCAGTGGCGGCCTTGGTGCCCACCTGTGACGCCTTCTTCTTAGTGCGCGTCCTAGGCGCCTTGCCCTTCGAGGCGGCCGGTTTCTTTGCTGATGCCTCAGCTCTATCAGCAGCGGGGCGCTTCCTTGCGGTCGCGTCCGCATCCCGGCGGTGCGTGTGCGTGACTTCCTCCCGACCACTCGAGGTCACGTCCACGTCTACGTCCATGCTCGCTTGCCCACTGTCTGGTATGAGACCTTTCAGTAAGGCCAAGCTCTTCTCAGCCGCAGCCGCAGCCGCAGCAGCCTCGGTAGCACCGGTGCAGCTAGTAACCGCGTCATTTGCGTGCGAGACAGGTGTCTCGTCCGCGACGCAGCGTTCGCTCGCACCGGTGGTGCAGGGGGTGGGTACCACCGGAAAACAGCCAGGGTACGTCAGTGGCCCTCCCCTTACATCAAGAACTCGTGCCACTGTGTGCGGGAGCAAACCCCCGTCCACATCACACGTAGAGCTACGATGATCGCCTTCGGCGTGCGGAGCCGAGGCCCCGTCCGCCGACGATAACCTCCTAACATTCGGCATCGTAGCCACACTAGCCGCGCACGCGCCTGGCCCAGCCAGTGTCGCGGGCGGGCGCGGACGGCCGAGAGAGCGGCCGCCACTCGGCGCGCCGCCGCGCCGCCGCGCCGCGCCTCCCGCGCTTGCTACCGCCCAACGTCCGACAGCCTGCGCGGAGCAGCCCCCAACCTGCGCCGCAACCACCCGCGCCATTCAAACCACCGAGGATGGGGGCTACACACACCGACACCACGGTCGCCAACCAGTCGCCGCGGCGGCGCCGCAAACCACGGCCAAACTGCAGCCACCGCGCGCCACAGCCTGGGTCGGCCCGCCGAGAATCGCCGCCCCCGCCCAAATGCCGCCCCCACAGCCCCAGCCGACGACCCGCCACAATGGCCAAACCTTCGTCAAAACTCCCACACCGTCGCCGCGGCAGCCCGGCCACCGCGGCCGGCGCCACAGCCACACGAGCCGAGTCGTGCGGCGATGACGGCCGTGCACAAACGCACCTCCGCCGCCCCATCGCCTTCCGCCGTTTTCCCGATCGGCCCGCAGCCGTCGGGCCACGGCCGCGGGCCGTCCTCCTCCTCTCGCCTCGCCCGCCAACACCCACAGCCCTTCCAACACATTTTTTTTTCTTTTTTTTTTTTTTTTTACTTTTTTACGATCGCCGCCTGCGCAACATGGCACCGGCCGACGGAGCGCCAACCCCCCCGCCACAGGCGAAAACAAAACAACGATAAACAAACAAACAAAATAAATTTACCAGCCAGCCCCAACTACAGACACACCGAATCTGCCCTCACAGCCGACCTTACACGCCTCAACGTCAAAACAAAGGTGGTTTCTTTCTTTCAACGGTTACCTTACCTTAGGTTACGTCAGGTTAGGCTAAGAAGGCGTCAGGGTTAGGTTAAGCGTTGACGTGACGTCACGTCTTAACGTAGGCGTTAAGCTAAGGTTGCGGTCACGTACGTTAGGTTAAGGCGACTTGGGGGTTGGCCTAAGGGCTTAGGTTAGGTTACGTTAGTTTAGGTGGCTGCGTTAACGGCTTAAAGAAGTTTAGGAGGTTAAGGCGTCGAGGCGGCCGCACCCCCTTAGCTGCTGCGGCTCGGCCACGCCACGCTTTGGGGTTTCATAAGGTCGCGCGGCGGGTCGTCGGCACGCCGCAAAGGACAAAACTGCAAGACGACGTCGAAAAACAAACAACAGGTAAAAAATAAATAAGTAAAAATAAACGACGCCGACAGGCGGGGATCAGCAGAACGAGCAGATTCCGGAGAGCGAACGAGACACACACACACACACACACACACACACACACACACACACACACACACGCACGCACGCACGCACGCACACACACACAAACCCCCCCGAGCCGAGAGAGCACAGCACCACCACGTGTCGGCCTCCGCTCACCCGACTCGGCTGGGCTGGGCTGGGCTGGCGGCCGGGCCGGATGCACGTACACGTACGGCTACAGCCACTACCCGTACACAGCCGCTCTTCACGCAACACCAGCCAAATGGCGCGCCCGCGGCTCGTCGCGGTCGCGGTCGCGGTCGCAACGCCACGCCGGCACACTTTCGGCACCACCGTTTTCGCGCGCACCGCAAACAAAAACGCAGCCGACACACACAGAAAAAAAAAAAAAAAACAACACAGAGCGCGAGAGACGGGCGGCGGCGGCGCACCTTTCGCCAGCCGGCAGGCAATCGACTCGCCCAGTACGACAAACGTGCACGCCACCCCACCCACCAACCAACCAACCAACCAACCAGTCGTCGTCGTCGTCGTCGTCCCGAAATCAAACAAACTCTCAAAAGCACAGCCCCTGCTGCCAACGGACGCAGGCGCCACGCAGCTCCCTTCCCGCCACACTCGATTCGCAGCGCAACTCACCCGGCACACCGTCAAACGACGGGCTGGGCTCGCCGCATCGCCGCAACCTACACACCTTCCCCGCCACGACGCACAGCCCCACCAGACGCCCGTGCCGCAACGACACTACTGCACTACCACTACCGCACTACTCCTCTCGCCCTTGCCATACACGACACAACACGCCAAAAAATGAAAATCCAAATACAAACAAAAACACCGCCCCCACGACCCAAACACACGCGAGGCAAGGCACGCAGCAAACGGCGTCCCCTCCGCGTCGCGCCATCAACCTACACACACAAGGCAACCAACAACAAACAGCCAGCCAGCCCCACTCTCACGCCGCAAAAACAGAAAACACACCGAAACCGCCAAACGCCGCACATTCGCGCTTCGCACTCACCACACACCTCTCGGCATCCGTTTCGCACACAACGACGCGACGCACAATACATCATCACGGGCTACGCACGCACACCGCGACCCACTTTTTTACGACGCCCTCGGCAGAGCACACGTGCCCACGCCCACACACAGTCGACACAACGACGCAGCGCGCAGCAGACGCGGCCGCAACACATACCTCCCCGACGACGCGCCAACACCGCCAGCCACTGCTCACTCGCCCAAGCAACCCGTGCACACAACTGCCACACGCGTCCACCACGCCGCCGCCAACCACCCGCCCGCCAGGGGGCGCTCACGTCCGCGACAACAGCGCGGCACCGCCGGACCGGGCCGAACCGAGCCGAGCCGCCGCCTCCTCTCCACTCGGCACGCCACGTCCTGCTTGCAAAACACATGGCTCGTCCCTCTGTACACACAACGCGCCTGCCTGCGGTCGCCGCCGGCATCTATCTACCTGCGCATCGGAGCCAGGCCGGCAAGCCCACACTTAAATAATGCACTTCACCAGCCAAACAAACCCACTCTTCCTTTCTTTGCACAGCGCATGCAACAGCAGCCCCAGGAGCCGGGCCCGCCGCCAGCGTCTCCTCCTCCTCTGGGCACAGCCAGCCAGCCGTTCCCACCGCCCCGCCCCTGCTCTGCAGAACAAGAAAAAAACGAAAAAGTACCAACACACGCACCCAAAGCGTAAGCCACACAAGACCAGCCTCTCCAAGGCCACACACACGCAAAAAAAAACAAAAAAAAAAAAACAAAAACACTACAACAAAATAAAATAAAATGAAAAAGAAAAAGCAAGCTGTCGCCTCGCCCCCGCCCGTCCCCCCACCCCACCACATTCGCCCCCTCCGCTTGTTTTCCTTTCTACAATTTCCCTCTTTTCCACCCAATATCCCGCCGCGGTTTACGGGCACCGGCCGATTTTGCGCCCGCCCACATGTGTGCCTACTCCCCACCACCATTCCCTCCGCAGCCCGCAGCCCGCTTTTCCCCCCTCCCTGCCCACACCACACCGACGGTGCTGACGTCGACACGCACCCAAGACAGGGGCCACGACCGTCTTTTTTCCTGGGCCCATCCCCGCACCGCACCTCCTTCCAATCATCAACGCTGTGGCGCCTGTGTCCGCGCGAGACGCGTGCGCGCCGCCTCTCTCAACATCCGTCCGCCGTCCGCCGTCCGCCGTCCGGCCCCGTTTTTCGGCCCCCAGGCCATCCGTCAACCACCACTGCCCCTGCCCCTGCCCCTGCCCGCCCCGCACCACACCACACACCGCTGCTTGCCCCGGCCGTTGCCACCAAAGGCGCCAACCGCAGCCCGCGCGCGCCAGAAACTACAGGGACCCAGCCGACCGACGAAAATCAGAGCAATTGGCCGGGAGGATCAAAAAGAGAGCTCCGAAAACCACCGTAGCGAGGCGTGGGAGGAAACGTTACGAGAAGCAGGAAGGGACCAGGAAAAATTCTGGAAATTTCTTAAAACTCGTAAACTAGACACGAAACATCTACATCTACATGGGGAAGGAACGACCCCACAGACCGAGCTGAAGCACTGGCGGATTCACTAGAAAGGCAATTCCAAGCACCAGAAGCGGTAGATGACGAAACTGATGACCACCAGGAAATGGTACTCAGAAGGGTAAAACCGCATCCTAAGTGCCCCGATCAGAACATCTTTCACAATCCAATAAACGCAGAAACCCCGTATCTTATCACATCACAAACATACACACATCCTAAGAAGGCATCAGGCCCAGATTCCATCAAACCGCAACTACTACATCACCTACCTCCAGCAACTATCAATTATCTATCTAACATCAATATATAATGCTTGCTTCAGACTAAACTACTTGGAAACAGGCCCGAGTCATCACATTACCAAAGCCAAACAAGGACTTATTATTTCCGCAAAACTATAGGCCAACTTCCTTGGAAAGGTCCTCGGAAAGCTCATTCAAACTGAACTGAAGAAATTCAATTCTTAAAGGATAACAACATAATCATCCCACAACAATTCCGATTCCGCGAAGAACACAGCACCACCCACCAGGTGACCAGACTAGTCGAGCACATATGTCAGGCCAGAAACATTAGACACAGTACTGGAGCAGTCCTGCTTGACATCGGATAACGCCTTATCTACAAGCTCCACCAGTACAACTGCCCCATCCACATTATTGCTTCTTTTCTCCGCAACGGAGCATTCTATGTCCATGTACCAGGAGCGGCAAGTAACACTAGATCCATAGAGGCTGGAGTCCCGCAAGGCTCAGTGCTGGGGCCCATTCTCTACTCAATATACACAAACAAACAGCTGGGAGGACACTTGTCACTATTTGCAGACGACACTGCAGTCTACCGCAGCAGTTCTAACCTGCAATATAGAGTCACAAAAATAGAGCAACACCTACAATCCATCCAGAAATGGGCTAACCAATGGAAACAAAAAACAATAAACGCGGAGAAAACCCAAGCAATACAATACGATTCACATTCAAAAAGAATACCTCCTAACCTGCATATACGCCTCAGAAATAACAATCTTCCATGGTCAGGCACAATAAAGTATCTAGGCATCAAGCTGGACAAGAGGTTGACATTTAGAGACCATGTTACACACGTTTGTAACAAGGCTGCAGCAGCAATATTCAGACTGTACCCAATCATCAAAGGAAACAGAATAAATATGCGCGCCAAAAAGAAAATCTTCAAAACCGTCATAGGAACCAGCCATCACTTACGGCTCTGAAAATCTGGTCAATGGCCGCAGACACCAAACATAACAAGAGTAAAAAAGGGTGCAGAACAAATACTTCAGAATTACTGCTGATGCCGGCCGGTACCAGACAAACCGAGACATATACACAAACCATAACATACTCAATCAAAATCCCGGAAATCATCCAAAGAAAAATCCATAAAGTTGTTTTTGTTGTTTTTTTTTTTTTTTTTTTTTTTTTTTTTTTTTTTTTTCCACCAAACCACGGATTCGAACCACCCACTCATCAGAAATCTGGGACAAAATCCACCCGACCCAAGAACGACATTTCCCATCACGACAAAACACCACAAACTACAACATACCATGATAAACAAAAATAAAATACAAACACCATAACACTCACTCAAACAACAAACATCTACACACACCCAAGAGACCCATCATTTTGTTACCCAACATAATCAGACAGAAGGCAGGGATCAAGGACAGATCCGGTCCTTCGAGTACAGGGGGTAAAAAATACCCATCAGACCAGCTCTCTCTCTCTCTCTCTCTCTCTCTCTCTCCTCCTCGCTTCTCCGTGCCGACGCTGCCCCGCACACGCGTTCGCGTTCGCGCTCGCGTTCGGCCGACACCACACGACAGGTCTTTGGTGCCCCGCCACTGCGCGCACGCACGCCTCCTCCTCTTCCTTAGTTCTTTTTCGCTTTTCTTTTCTCCCCCGCCCCCCGCTCTCACCGCCACATCATCCCGCAACCCTTGGGGGATGTTTCCCAACATCAACGCGCCCCAATTCCACTCTCTGCCCGTGCCGCACTCTCCACTTTGCTTCTCCCCGTCCCCTACACACACGACTACCGAAACCCCGGTTGACACACCTTCTCGTAGGACAGGGGTGCGTGCGTGCGTGCGTTGTCTTGACGGTGACAGCAACAGCAACGGATCCGTCCATCCCATTCCCCCCCACTCGGTAAAGAACCATTTTCAACCCACACTACACAACAAGGGGGGCACACACGAACGCGAAAGAAAGGGCAGGGCAGGGGCAACTATCTCGTACACATTCTTCCTCAGAACCCACATATCGCATCAACGAACGGCAGGCCAATTGCGGACTCAGCCGTGTCAGGCAAATCCAACCCCAACCAACACCTCCCACGGAAACCCTGACACTGATCCAGCAGTACGTCCACATACATCGCCACACCAAATACGGGTGACGAGTGAGCAACAAATGGAACAATACACAACAAGGGCTGACCTAATAAAAACTGCACGTCACGTCATACCTTCCAGACAGACGCAGTTCCGACGGGACGGCGGAACCGTATACGTACCTTTCAGCCACAACAACCGACCGACTGGACACGCCCGCGTCTCCAGCCAGCCAACCACCAGGGCCACACAGCCCGCAAGTTTCAGCGTCAACACTTCTTAACGTACGTTGCAAACTTTTCAAAACATTGCCACACACACACACACACACCCCACGAAAAGCGTCAACCTCTCTCACACTGGATACACTCAACACTTTTTGTCGGCGGAGCTTGAGGCCAACGGTTGACACACCCCCACCGGCCACACAGGTTTCCCTTTGAAAATTGCAGTGACGGAGGAGACGCGGCATTACGAGAGGGTTGTTTCCGAGAGCGCGAGCTGGACGGAGCTGCGGCGCCGCCGCCGAGGGGTAATGAACGCACGCGATGCCGCATGACAGCCCATCACCCAAAGTTTCACCCACAACTGCACAGGTCGCACCCCCTTTTCGCGCCATACTAGTGTCGATCGTCAATTACAGCTGACGGTGTTCGCATTTGCCACTTGACGGGGGGGAAAAGAAAACAAACATCTGACACGCCATGTGTTTCTCTCTCTCTCTGTTACATCTAGGTCATTCGGCAGCCACTGTAAAAAAAAAAAAAAAATATTTTTACGACATGGTTGGGTAAGTGATTTAAAGACAACAATTGTGGGTCACACACCATAGACCATTTCGATAGTGTTCTTGTTCTTCTCTTTTTCCTTTTTTTATCGCTCAATTGAAATAAAACCTGGGGATGATGCAATGCTGCGATATGGCACAACCGTCGTCCATTGTACACAACTCGGGAACAAAAAGAAACCAATTCAGGGAACGTTCGTTCCTTCACAACGTTTCTTTCAACGCACTTGGTCTTTACCATCCTGTATATTCAACACACATTTCCTTTCATCAAACTAGGGCATTTCCATAACAGTATTTGCAATACTGCTTCTTCGACGTCATTTCACCATCTTAACTAGAGACAAACAAACAACAAAATAGGAAAACAGCCCTGAGAACCCCGTCCACCAAATTTCAGTTAGCACGGCATCCAAGATTCTTTTCCGGGGAGTGTGCAGTGCAGCTGACGCTGCTCAGACCATATACCGTCGCCAGTCTCACTCAACTCTTGCGCATTCCATTCTACGCTACGTGACAATGCAAAAATGAATGAATCAAACCCGCCCAGAGAGCGTCTTGTGCGAGGGGACACACGATATAGAGAACAACAAAACACACAGGGGACACCACCAAAGTTGGAGAGAACGTTTCCACCACGGCAGCCGCGCCGTTACGCGCTTTTTTTTTTCCTCCCCCCCACTGCACACCTCCGACACCACGGGAACGTTCACCGTCCCGTTGCCCTACACTGGCGTTTCTTTTCAACCCCCCACCCTATTCCTCGCTCCCCGGACATTCGACCGATCACAAAGTGCAACCTCTCGTTACCGTCGGGTGCCCCTCTTCATCCCCGGGGCGCCAACAACAAAACAAAAACACCACCGACGCCGTCGTCTCGCGTCACCTCACTCAACTGAGCGGAAAATACACGTACATCCAGAATGACGACACCGCCTCCACAAACAAAAACCAGACGTCAGACGTCAGGTCGAAAGAGGGCACCGTACGTCGTGGCGCGTGGTCTCCTAACTCACCTCGCGCGTACAAATACAATGCAATGCGTGTCTCCTCACGTTCACACACACCTCCACGCTCCACTTTTACGTCGCCCAACCAACCAACTAACTTAACGCACCCGCTCGGCGTAGAAGCAGCTGTAGGCGGCAACGTGTTTCTCACCCTCGCCACCAACGGTGTGACATCCGACAGTCGCGGTTTGCTTTCCGTTCCACACCTCCGGCCATACCATACAAAGGGGACAAAAAAAATATATATATATATATATATATATATCAAACAAGCCAACTCCAGCGATCCGCCCCCCTAACACCAACACGTCTCGAAACACCCACGCCCACGACCCGGCTGTGGCTAAAGTGCGTATCCCAACGTCACACCAAAACCAAAGGCGCCGGCGCCGCACCACACCACAAGCTACAGCTACAGCTGTGCCGCCGTCCACCCGCTCACAACAACAACAACAACAACAACAACAACAACAATTCCGCCCTTCCCGCAAAGGCATTTCGGTGGCCCTGAAAAGGGCCGTTTTTTCTTTTCTTCGCCGCGCCGCGGACGAGCCTCCTATTTCCAAGAGCCACCTCCTTACTTGGAGCTCGTGTACTTGGTCACCGCCTTCGTGCCCTCGCTCACCGCGTGCTTGGCCAGCTCGCCAGGCAGCAAGAGCCGCACAGCGGTCTGGATCTCGCGGGACGTGATGGTCGAGCGCTTGTTGTAGTGCGCCAGGCGAGAAGCCTCGGCCGCAATGCGCTCGAAAATGTCGTTCACGAAGCTGTTCATGATGCTCATCGCCTTCGAAGAGATGCCCGTGTCAGGGTGCACCTGCTTCAGCACCTTGTAGATGTAGATGGCATAGCTCTCCTTCCTCTTGCGCTTCTTCTTCTTGTCGCCCTTCGAAATGTTCTTCTGCGCCTTGCCAGCCTTCTTGGCGGCTTTCCCGCTAGTCTTGGGCGGCATCACGAACAAACAGTCAGTCAGTCAGGCGCTCCGCTCCAGTCAGCGTCTCCCCACACAGTGGCACCCGCCGCACGCCGCCGCCGCACCTTTACCAGCTCGCCCTGCTGCGGCCGCCGACCAATGGGGCGCGCGCGCAACCGGCCGCCGCACCCGAGCCCATAAAGGACCCCCACCCCGCCGGCGCCGGCACGCACTCCGCTGCTCGACTCGCTGCGGCTCGCACCGTTTGGGGCGTTGTGCTTTTCTTTCTCGCTTCTTTCCAAACTAGCCCATCGCCATGTCCGGACGCGGAAAGGGAGGCAAAGTCAAGGGCAAGTCAAAGTCCCGCTCAAGCAGGGCTGGGCTCCAGTTCCCGGTCGGCAGAATCCACCGCCTCCTGCGCAAGGGAAACTACGCCGAGCGCGTCGGCGCCGGGGCGCCCGTCTACCTCGCCGCCGTCATGGAGTACCTCGCGGCTGAGGTGCTCGAGCTGGCCGGAAACGCGGCCCGCGACAACAAGAAGACGCGCATCATCCCGCGCCACCTGCAGCTCGCCATACGCAACGACGAGGAGCTCAACAAGCTCTTGTCGGGCGTCACCATCGCACAGGGAGGTGTCCTGCCCAACATCCAGGCCGTCCTGCTGCCAAAGAAGACCGAGAAGAAGGCCTAAAAGAGAGACAGCGCAATCGGCAACCGCCGCGTGCTCCCTTGGCACGCAGCGCGCCATTTGCCGCCTCGGCTCAAAAAACAAAACACAATCGGCCCTTTTCAGGGCCACCACACAAACCTACGTCCAAAGCAGAATTCCAGTCGTTCGTCGCACCACTTTTCTCTCTCTCTTTCTGTGTACGGTTTTTTCCTTCTTACACACACAGGCGCCGCCATCTTGTACACACGTACTTGGCCACCTCCTCCACTCAACTCCACGCACGCACAGTCTCGCGACCATTAACCAGCACACGTGGCGCACAACAACACACCTCAAAAATAACCCCTCGGCACTCAGCCGCGCCGCAACACACAGCCCATCCACCGACAAGAAGCATACAAGCAAAGAGGGAGGGGAAGGAAGGAAGGAAGGAAGGAAGGAGCTCACACAACGCAAGGGCACGCTTCCTTCCCTCCCAACCGCACCGCACACCACGTCAAAAAAACCCTCCAAACAAAACTAAAAGGCCAAGTAGACTAAAAAGGAAAAGAGAAAAAACCAGCAACACAGACTCTTTCGCACTTTTCAACTTCCGAACACTGTGGTGGCCCTGAAAAGGGCCGTTTCTCAATCTCTCTCTTTCCTTCCTTCGGTCTCACACCGCCTAACCGCCGAAACCGTACAGGGTGCGCCCCTGCCTCTTCAGGGCGTACACCACGTCCATGGCCGTCACAGTCTTGCGCTTGGCGTGCTCAGTGTACGTCACCGCGTCGCGGATCACGTTCTCCAGGAACACCTTCAGCACTCCGCGCGTCTCCTCGTAGATCAGACCAGAGATGCGCTTCACGCCGCCCCTGCGCGCCAGGCGGCGGATCGCGGGCTTCGTGATGCCCTGGATGTTGTCGCGCAACACCTTGCGGTGCCGCTTGGCGCCACCCTTGCCGAGCCCCTTTCCTCCCTTGCCGCGGCCTGTCATTCTTCTTCTTCTTCTTCAAGCGTCTCAACCACAATAATATAAAAAACAAGAAAGCAAGGCAAGCTCCTCACCCGGCGCTAGCGAGTCGGCTACGGTTGTGGCGCCCAGCGCGCGCGCCGCCCCCCTATATAGACTCTGGGGCCCCGCGGCCCGCCCTCCCCTCCCCCCACCACCGCGCACCGAGGGCATATAAGCGCAGCACCCGGGGCGCGCGGGCCCAGCGCTAGTACTTCCTACACGAGTCGAGGGACCACCCTCTCCTGTGCAGCGTGGCGTGGCGTGGCGTGGCGCGCGGGCCCGTTGTCAAGGCAGCACCGGACGCCGTCGCGCACGCATATCCTCCACGCCGCATCCGCATCCGCAGTAGCCATGGCCCGGACAAAGCAAACGGCCCGCAAGTCCACCGGCGGAAAGGCGCCGCGCAAACAGCTCGCCACCAAGGCGGCGAGGAAGAGCGCGCCCGCCACCGGCGGCGTCAAGAAGCCCCACCGCTACAGGCCGGGCACCGTCGCCCTGCGAGAAATCAGGCGCTACCAGAAGAGCACAGAGCTGCTCATCCGCAAGCTGCCATTCCAGCGCCTAGTGCGCGAGATCGCCCAGGACTTCAAGACCGACCTGCGCTTCCAGAGCTCCGCAGTCATGGCCCTGCAGGAGGCCAGCGAGGCCTACCTCGTCGGCCTCTTCGAAGACACCAACCTGTGCGCAATCCACGCCAAGCGAGTCACCATCATGCCCAAGGACATCCAGCTCGCGCGCCGCATCCGCGGCGAGCGCGCCTAAACCCGCACACCGCCAAACAAACAAAACGGCCCTTTTCAGGGCCACTAACGTCTCTCCGTCGCGAGCAAAACTTTGTCGGTCGCAACGACTAGTTCCCCACTCACTCTCCAGTCCAGTCCAGTCGTCCCACCCCCGGCCCGGCCCGGCCCGGCGCCGCCGTTTCCAAAAAAAAAAAAAAAAAAAAAAAAAAGCACCGCACCGGCCGAGCCAAGTCGCAAGCGTCAATAGCGCCACCCACACAGGCCACGGCACAAAACGTGACGCCCGGAAAGCAAAGCAAAGCAAAGCAAAAAAGACTATTCCAAAACCACCACCAAGACAAACAAACAAACGCGGCGCAAAATAAATAGGTAAAAATAATAAAAGTAAAATACACTTTATGTAACACCAACCGCGGCGCCGCCGCCCACGCCCGCCAACGACCCCACAATCCAACCACCGCGGCACGCAAACACCATCCACACATGAAACAAACAAACAAACGCCAGCAAGCAAGACAGACAGACAAGGCAACCGACCGACCACGACACGACAATCAACACCTTCCCGACGTGCTTTGATGGCCCTGAGAAGGGCCGTTTTTGTTTTTGTCCGGGACCGCGCGACAGCCTCTGGTTGCGCGCCGGCCACCAGGCGACGGTGTCAACCGCCAACCCTTCCCTGCCCTTTTTACTTCTTCTTCTTGGGCGAAGCCTTCGCCTTAGACGGCGTCGCCGTCGCCTTCTTCGGGCGCGGCGCCTTCGGCTTCTTCGTCGGAACCTTGGCGGCCTTCTTCGCCTTCGACGGCGACTTGGCCTTGGCCGGCTTGGCCGCAGCCGCCTTCTTCGCACCCGCGGGAGCGGCCGACGCCGCAGACGCCTTCTTGGCGGCGCCCGCCTTCCGACCGGTCGCCGCCTTCACGCCGCCAGCCTTCTTTGCGCCGGCCGCACGGGCCCCCTTCTTCTCCTTGCTGGCCGGAGCGGCGCGCTTCTTCTTCGCACCACCGCCGCCACCACGAGCCTTGCCGCCCTCGGCCGCCCCGCCGCCGGCGCCGGCAAGCTTGAAAGAGCCCGACGCGCCCTTCCCCTTCGTCTGCACCAGCTCGCCAGCCACGACGGCCGACTTGAGGTACTTCTTGATAAAGGGCGCCAGCTTCTCCGCGTCCAGCTTGTAGTGCGCGGCAATGTACTTCTTGATCGCCTGCAGCGACGACCCGCCGCGCTCCTTCAGACTCTTGATGGCGGCCGTCACCATCTCAGAGGTGCGCGGGTGCGCAGGCTTGGCGCGCGGCTTCTTCGCAGACGACGCAGACTTGGCCTTCTTCGTAGTGCCGGTGGCGGCGGGTGCCGCGGCAGTCTCGTTCGTAGCCGCCTGGTCTGCCATCTTTTGCCTGTTCTCTTTTCTTTTTTTCCCCTTGGTTTCGCTTCCTTCTCTCCTTCGACGACGCACAACAGCGAGGGGCGCGCAGCAGAGAATAGCCGCGCACGCGCCTGGCCCAGCCAGTGTCGCGGGCGGGCGCGGACGGCCGAGAGAGCGGCCGCCACTCGGCGCGCCGCCGCGCCGCCGCGCCGCGCCTCCCGCGCTTGCTACCGCCCAACGTCCGACAGCCTGCGCGGAGCAGCCCCCAACCTGCGCCGCAACCACCCGCGCCATTCAAACCACCGAGGATGGGGCTACACACACCGACACCACGGTCGCCAACCAGTCGCCGCGGCGGCGCCGCAAACCACGGCCAAACTGCAGCCACCGCGCGCCACAGCCTGGGTCGGCCCGCCGAGAATCGCCGCCCCCGCCCAAATGCCGCCCCCACAGCCCCAGCCGACGACCCGCCACAATGGCCAAACCTTCGTCAAAACTCCCACACCGTCGCCGCGGCAGCCCGGCCACCGCGGCCGGCGCCACAGCCACACGAGCCGAGTCGTGCGGCGATGACGGCCGTGCACAAACGCACCTCCGCCGCCCCATCGCCTTCCGCCGTTTTCCCGATCGGCCCGCAGCCGTCGGGCCACGGCCGCGGGCCGTCCTCCTCCTCTCGCCTCGCCCGCCAACACCCACAGCCCTTCCAACACATTTTTTTTTCTTTTTTTTTTTTTTTTTACTTTTTTACGATCGCCGCCTGCGCAACATGGCACCGGCCGACGGAGCGCCAACCCCCCCGCCACAGGCGAAAACAAAACAACGATAAACAAACAAACAAAATAAATTTACCAGCCAGCCCCAACTACAGACACACCGAATCTGCCCTCACAGCCGACCTTACACGCCTCAACGTCAAAACAAAGGTGGTTTCTTTCTTTCAACGGTTACCTTACCTTAGGTTACGTCAGGTTAGGCTAAGAAGGCGTCAGGGTTAGGTTAAGCGTTGACGTGACGTCACGTCTTAACGTAGGCGTTAAGCTAAGGTTGCGGTCACGTACGTTAGGTTAAGGCGACTTGGGGGTTGGCCTAAGGGCTTAGGTTAGGTTACGTTAGTTTAGGTGGCTGCGTTAACGGCTTAAAGAAGTTTAGGAGGTTAAGGCGTCGAGGCGGCCGCACCCCCTTAGCTGCTGCGGCTCGGCCACGCCACGCTTTGGGGTTTCATAAGGTCGCGCGGCGGGTCGTCGGCACGCCGCAAAGGACAAAACTGCAAGACGACGTCGAAAAACAAACAACAGGTAAAAAATAAATAAGTAAAAATAAACGACGCCGACAGGCGGGGATCAGCAGAACGAGCAGATTCCGGAGAGCGAACGAGACACACACACACACACACACACACACACACACACACGCACGCACGCACGCACGCACACACACACAAACCCCCCCGAGCCGAGAGAGCACAGCACCACCACGTGTCGGCCTCCGCTCACCCGACTCGGCTGGGCTGGGCTGGGCTGGCGGCCGGGCCGGATGCACGTACACGTACGGCTACAGCCACTACCCGTACACAGCCGCTCTTCACGCAACACCAGCCAAATGGCGCGCCCGCGGCTCGTCGCGGTCGCGGTCGCGGTCGCAACGCCACGCCGGCACACTTTCGGCACCACCGTTTTCGCGCGCACCGCAAACAAAAACGCAGCCGACACACACAGAAAAAAAAAAAAAAAACAACACAGAGCGCGAGAGACGGGCGGCGGCGGCGCACCTTTCGCCAGCCGGCAGGCAATCGACTCGCCCAGTACGACAAACGTGCACGCCACCCCACCCACCAACCAACCAACCAACCAACCAGTCGTCGTCGTCGTCGTCGTCCCGAAATCAAACAAACTCTCAAAAGCACAGCCCCTGCTGCCAACGGACGCAGGCGCCACGCAGCTCCCTTCCCGCCACACTCGATTCGCAGCGCAACTCACCCGGCACACCGTCAAACGACGGGCTGGGCTCGCCGCATCGCCGCAACCTACACACCTTCCCCGCCACGACGCACAGCCCCACCAGACGCCCGTGCCGCAACGACACTACTGCACTACCACTACCGCACTACTCCTCTCGCCCTTGCCATACACGACACAACACGCCAAAAAATGAAAATCCAAATACAAACAAAAACACCGCCCCCACGACCCAAACACACGCGAGGCAAGGCACGCAGCAAACGGCGTCCCCTCCGCGTCGCGCCATCAACCTACACACACAAGGCAACCAACAACAAACAGCCAGCCAGCCCCACTCTCACGCCGCAAAAACAGAAAACACACCGAAACCGCCAAACGCCGCACATTCGCGCTTCGCACTCACCACACACCTCTCGGCATCCGTTTCGCACACAACGACGCGACGCACAATACATCATCACGGGCTACGCACGCACACCGCGACCCACTTTTTTACGACGCCCTCGGCAGAGCACACGTGCCCACGCCCACACACAGTCGACACAACGACGCAGCGCGCAGCAGACGCGGCCGCAACACATACCTCCCCGACGACGCGCCAACACCGCCAGCCACTGCTCACTCGCCCAAGCAACCCGTGCACACAACTGCCACACGCGTCCACCACGCCGCCGCCAACCACCCGCCCGCCAGGGGGCGCTCACGTCCGCGACAACAGCGCGGCACCGCCGGACCGGGCCGAACCGAGCCGAGCCGCCGCCTCCTCTCCACTCGGCACGCCACGTCCTGCTTGCAAAACACATGGCTCGTCCCTCTGTACACACAACGCGCCTGCCTGCGGTCGCCGCCGGCATCTATCTACCTGCGCATCGGAGCCAGGCCGGCAAGCCCACACTTAAATAATGCACTTCACCAGCCAAACAAACCCACTCTTCCTTTCTTTGCACAGCGCATGCAACAGCAGCCCCAGGAGCCGGGCCCGCCGCCAGCGTCTCCTCCTCCTCTGGGCACAGCCAGCCAGCCGTTCCCACCGCCCCGCCCCTGCTCTGCAGAACAAGAAAAAAACGAAAAAGTACCAACACACGCACCCAAAGCGTAAGCCACACAAGACCAGCCTCTCCAAGGCCACACACACGCAAAAAAAAACAAAAAAAAAAAAACAAAAACACTACAACAAAATAAAATAAAATGAAAAAGAAAAAGCAAGCTGTCGCCTCGCCCCCGCCCGTCCCCCCACCCCACCACATTCGCCCCCTCCGCTTGTTTTCCTTTCTACAATTTCCCTCTTTTCCACCCAATATCCCGCCGCGGTTTACGGGCACCGGCCGATTTTGCGCCCGCCCACATGTGTGCCTACTCCCCACCACCATTCCCTCCGCAGCCCGCAGCCCGCTTTTCCCCCCTCCCTGCCCACACCACACCGACGGTGCTGACGTCGACACGCACCCAAGACAGGGGCCACGACCGTCTTTTTTCCTGGGCCCATCCCCGCACCGCACCTCCTTCCAATCATCAACGCTGTGGCGCCTGTGTCCGCGCGAGACGCGTGCGCGCCGCCTCTCTCAACATCCGTCCGCCGTCCGCCGTCCGCCGTCCGGCCCCGTTTTTCGGCCCCCAGGCCATCCGTCAACCACCACTGCCCCTGCCCCTGCCCCTGCCCGCCCCGCACCACACCACACACCGCTGCTTGCCCCGGCCGTTGCCACCAAAGGCGCCAACCGCAGCCCGCGCGCGCCAGAAACTACAGGGACCCAGCCGACCGACGAAAATCAGAGCAATTGGCCGGGAGGATCAAAAAGAGAGCTCCGAAAACCACCGTAGCGAGGCGTGGGAGGAAACGTTACGAGAAGCAGGAAGGGACCAGGAAAAATTCTGGAAATTTCTTAAAACTCGTAAACTAGACACGAAACATCTACATCTACATGGGGAAGGAACGACCCCACAGACCGAGCTGAAGCACTGGCGGATTCACTAGAAAGGCAATTCCAAGCACCAGAAGCGGTAGATGACGAAACTGATGACCACCAGGAAATGGTACTCAGAAGGGTAAAACCGCATCCTAAGTGCCCCGATCAGAACATCTTTCACAATCCAATAAACGCAGAAACCCCGTATCTTATCACATCACAAACATACACACATCCTAAGAAGGCATCAGGCCCAGATTCCATCAAACCGCAACTACTACATCACCTACCTCCAGCAACTATCAATTATCTATCTAACATCAATATATAATGCTTGCTTCAGACTAAACTACTTGGAAACAGGCCCGAGTCATCACATTACCAAAGCCAAACAAGGACTTATTATTTCCGCAAAACTATAGGCCAACTTCCTTGGAAAGGTCCTCGGAAAGCTCATTCAAACTGAACTGAAGAAATTCAATTCTTAAAGGATAACAACATAATCATCCCACAACAATTCCGATTCCGCGAAGAACACAGCACCACCCACCAGGTGACCAGACTAGTCGAGCACATATGTCAGGCCAGAAACATTAGACACAGTACTGGAGCAGTCCTGCTTGACATCGGATAACGCCTTATCTACAAGCTCCACCAGTACAACTGCCCCATCCACATTATTGCTTCTTTTCTCCGCAACGGAGCATTCTATGTCCATGTACCAGGAGCGGCAAGTAACACTAGATCCATAGAGGCTGGAGTCCCGCAAGGCTCAGTGCTGGGGCCCATTCTCTACTCAATATACACAAACAAACAGCTGGGAGGACACTTGTCACTATTTGCAGACGACACTGCAGTCTACCGCAGCAGTTCTAACCTGCAATATAGAGTCACAAAAATAGAGCAACACCTACAATCCATCCAGAAATGGGCTAACCAATGGAAACAAAAAACAATAAACGCGGAGAAAACCCAAGCAATACAATACGATTCACATTCAAAAAGAATACCTCCTAACCTGCATATACGCCTCAGAAATAACAATCTTCCATGGTCAGGCACAATAAAGTATCTAGGCATCAAGCTGGACAAGAGGTTGACATTTAGAGACCATGTTACACACGTTTGTAACAAGGCTGCAGCAGCAATATTCAGACTGTACCCAATCATCAAAGGAAACAGAATAAATATGCGCGCCAAAAAGAAAATCTTCAAAACCGTCATAGGAACCAGCCATCACTTACGGCTCTGAAAATCTGGTCAATGGCCGCAGACACCAAACATAACAAGAGTAAAAAAGGGTGCAGAACAAATACTTCAGAATTACTGCTGATGCCGGCCGGTACCAGACAAACCGAGACATATACACAAACCATAACATACTCAATCAAAATCCCGGAAATCATCCAAAGAAAAATCCATAAAGTTGTTTTTGTTGTTTTTTTTTTTTTTTTTTTTTTTTTTTTTTTTTTTTTTTTTCCACCAAACCACGGATTCGAACCACCCACTCATCAGAAATCTGGGACAAAATCCACCCGACCCAAGAACGACATTTCCCATCACGACAAAACACCACAAACTACAACATACCATGATAAACAAAAATAAAATACAAACACCATAACACTCACTCAAACAACAAACATCTACACACACCCAAGAGACCCATCATTTTGTTACCCAACATAATCAGACAGAAGGCAGGGATCAAGGACAGATCCGGTCCTTCGAGTACAGGGGGTAAAAAATACCCATCAGACCAGCTCTCTCTCTCTCTCTCTCTCTCTCTCTCTCCTCCTCGCTTCTCCGTGCCGACGCTGCCCCGCACACGCGTTCGCGTTCGCGCTCGCGTTCGGCCGACACCACACGACAGGTCTTTGGTGCCCCGCCACTGCGCGCACGCACGCCTCCTCCTCTTCCTTAGTTCTTTTTCGCTTTTCTTTTCTCCCCCGCCCCCCGCTCTCACCGCCACATCATCCCGCAACCCTTGGGGGATGTTTCCCAACATCAACGCGCCCCAATTCCACTCTCTGCCCGTGCCGCACTCTCCACTTTGCTTCTCCCCGTCCCCTACACACACGACTACCGAAACCCCGGTTGACACACCTTCTCGTAGGACAGGGGTGCGTGCGTGCGTGCGTTGTCTTGACGGTGACAGCAACAGCAACGGATCCGTCCATCCCATTCCCCCCCACTCGGTAAAGAACCATTTTCAACCCACACTACACAACAAGGGGGGCACACACGAACGCGAAAGAAAGGGCAGGGCAGGGGCAACTATCTCGTACACATTCTTCCTCAGAACCCACATATCGCATCAACGAACGGCAGGCCAATTGCGGACTCAGCCGTGTCAGGCAAATCCAACCCCAACCAACACCTCCCACGGAAACCCTGACACTGATCCAGCAGTACGTCCACATACATCGCCACACCAAATACGGGTGACGAGTGAGCAACAAATGGAACAATACACAACAAGGGCTGACCTAATAAAAACTGCACGTCACGTCATACCTTCCAGACAGACGCAGTTCCGACGGGACGGCGGAACCGTATACGTACCTTTCAGCCACAACAACCGACCGACTGGACACGCCCGCGTCTCCAGCCAGCCAACCACCAGGGCCACACAGCCCGCAAGTTTCAGCGTCAACACTTCTTAACGTACGTTGCAAACTTTTCAAAACATTGCCACACACACACACACACACCCCACGAAAAGCGTCAACCTCTCTCACACTGGATACACTCAACACTTTTTGTCGGCGGAGCTTGAGGCCAACGGTTGACACACCCCCACCGGCCACACAGGTTTCCCTTTGAAAATTGCAGTGACGGAGGAGACGCGGCATTACGAGAGGGTTGTTTCCGAGAGCGCGAGCTGGACGGAGCTGCGGCGCCGCCGCCGAGGGGTAATGAACGCACGCGATGCCGCATGACAGCCCATCACCCAAAGTTTCACCCACAACTGCACAGGTCGCACCCCCTTTTCGCGCCATACTAGTGTCGATCGTCAATTACAGCTGACGGTGTTCGCATTTGCCACTTGACGGGGGGGAAAAGAAAACAAACATCTGACACGCCATGTGTTTCTCTCTCTCTCTGTTACATCTAGGTCATTCGGCAGCCACTGTAAAAAAAAAAAAAAAAATATTTTTACGACATGGTTGGGTAAGTGAT
This sequence comes from Schistocerca gregaria, assembly GCF_023897955.1. Taxonomy (NCBI): domain Eukaryota; kingdom Metazoa; phylum Arthropoda; class Insecta; order Orthoptera; family Acrididae; genus Schistocerca; species Schistocerca gregaria. Next base: position 35,256 of record NW_026062336.1, read on the forward strand.
TTAAAGACAACAATTGTGGGTCACACACCATAGACCATTTCGATAGTGTTCTTGTTCTTCTCTTTTTCCTTTTTTTATCGCTCAATTGAAATAAAACCTGGGGATGATGCAATGCTGCGATATGGCACAACCGTCGTCCATTGTACACAACTCGGGAACAAAAAGAAACCAATTCAGGGAACGTTCGTTCCTTCACAACGTTTCTTTCAACGCACTTGGTCTTTACCATCCTGTATATTCAACACACATTTCCTTTCATCAAACTAGGGCATTTCCATAACAGTATTTGCAATACTGCTTCTTCGACGTCATTTCACCATCTTAACTAGAGACAAACAAACAACAAAATAGGAAAACAGCCCTGAGAACCCCGTCCACCAAATTTCAGTTAGCACGGCATCCAAGATTCTTTTCCGGGGAGTGTGCAGTGCAGCTGACGCTGCTCAGACCATATACCGTCGCCAGTCTCACTCAACTCTTGCGCATTCCATTCTACGCTACGTGACAATGCAAAAATGAATGAATCAAACCCGCCCAGAGAGCGTCTTGTGCGAGGGGACACACGATATAGAGAACAACAAAACACACAGGGGACACCACCAAAGTTGGAGAGAACGTTTCCACCACGGCAGCCGCGCCGTTACGCGCTTTTTTTTTTCCTCCCCCCCACTGCACACCTCCGACACCACGGGAACGTTCACCGTCCCGTTGCCCTACACTGGCGTTTCTTTTCAACCCCCCACCCTATTCCTCGCTCCCCGGACATTCGACCGATCACAAAGTGCAACCTCTCGTTACCGTCGGGTGCCCCTCTTCATCCCCGGGGCGCCAACAACAAAACAAAAACACCACCGACGCCGTCGTCTCGCGTCACCTCACTCAACTGAGCGGAAAATACACGTACATCCAGAATGACGACACCGCCTCCACAAACAAAAACCAGACGTCAGACGTCAGGTCGAAAGAGGGCACCGTACGTCGTGGCGCGTGGTCTCCTAACTCACCTCGCGCGTACAAATACAATGCAATGCGTGTCTCCTCACGTTCACACACACCTCCACGCTCCACTTTTACGTCGCCCAACCAACCAACTAACTTAACGCACCCGCTCGGCGTAGAAGCAGCTGTAGGCGGCAACGTGTTTCTCACCCTCGCCACCAACGGTGTGACATCCGACAGTCGCGGTTTGCTTTCCGTTCCACACCTCCGGCCATACCATACAAAGGGGACAAAAAAAATATATATATATATATATATATATATCAAACAAGCCAACTCCAGCGATCCGCCCCCCTAACACCAACACGTCTCGAAACACCCACGCCCACGACCCGGCTGTGGCTAAAGTGCGTATCCCAACGTCACACCAAAACCAAAGGCGCCGGCGCCGCACCACACCACAAGCTACAGCTACAGCTGTGCCGCCGTCCACCCGCTCACAACAACAACAACAACAACAACAACAACAACAATTCCGCCCTTCCCGCAAAGGCATTTCGGTGGCCCTGAAAAGGGCCGTTTTTTCTTTTCTTCGCCGCGCCGCGGACGAGCCTCCTATTTCCAAGAGCCACCTCCTTACTTGGAGCTCGTGTACTTGGTCACCGCCTTCGTGCCCTCGCTCACCGCGTGCTTGGCCAGCTCGCCAGGCAGCAAGAGCCGCACAGCGGTCTGGATCTCGCGGGACGTGATGGTCGAGCGCTTGTTGTAGTGCGCCAGGCGAGAAGCCTCGGCCGCAATGCGCTCGAAAATGTCGTTCACGAAGCTGTTCATGATGCTCATCGCCTTCGAAGAGATGCCCGTGTCAGGGTGCACCTGCTTCAGCACCTTGTAGATGTAGATGGCATAGCTCTCCTTCCTCTTGCGCTTCTTCTTCTTGTCGCCCTTCGAAATGTTCTTCTGCGCCTTGCCAGCCTTCTTGGCGGCTTTCCCGCTAGTCTTGGGCGGCATCACGAACAAACAGTCAGTCAGTCAGGCGCTCCGCTCCAGTCAGCGTCTCCCCACACAGTGGCACCCGCCGCACGCCGCCGCCGCACCTTTACCAGCTCGCCCTGCTGCGGCCGCCGACCAATGGGGCGCGCGCGCAACCGGCCGCCGCACCCGAGCCCATAAAGGACCCCCACCCCGCCGGCGCCGGCACGCACTCCGCTGCTCGACTCGCTGCGGCTCGCACCGTTTGGGGCGTTGTGCTTTTCTTTCTCGCTTCTTTCCAAACTAGCCCATCGCCATGTCCGGACGCGGAAAGGGAGGCAAAGTCAAGGGCAAGTCAAAGTCCCGCTCAAGCAGGGCTGGGCTCCAGTTCCCGGTCGGCAGAATCCACCGCCTCCTGCGCAAGGGAAACTACGCCGAGCGCGTCGGCGCCGGGGCGCCCGTCTACCTCGCCGCCGTCATGGAGTACCTCGCGGCTGAGGTGCTCGAGCTGGCCGGAAACGCGGCCCGCGACAACAAGAAGACGCGCATCATCCCGCGCCACCTGCAGCTCGCCATACGCAACGACGAGGAGCTCAACAAGCTCTTGTCGGGCGTCACCATCGCACAGGGAGGTGTCCTGCCCAACATCCAGGCCGTCCTGCTGCCAAAGAAGACCGAGAAGAAGGCCTAAAAGAGAGACAGCGCAATCGGCAACCGCCGCGTGCTCCCTTGGCACGCAGCGCGCCATTTGCCGCCTCGGCTCAAAAAACAAAACACAATCGGCCCTTTTCAGGGCCACCACACAAACCTACGTCCAAAGCAGAATTCCAGTCGTTCGTCGCACCACTTTTCTCTCTCTCTTTCTGTGTACGGTTTTTTCCTTCTTACACACACAGGCGCCGCCATCTTGTACACACGTACTTGGCCACCTCCTCCACTCAACTCCACGCACGCACAGTCTCGCGACCATTAACCAGCACACGTGGCGCACAACAACACACCTCAAAAATAACCCCTCGGCACTCAGCCGCGCCGCAACACACAGCCCATCCACCGACAAGAAGCATACAAGCAAAGAGGGAGGGGAAGGAAGGAAGGAAGGAAGGAAGGAGCTCACACAACGCAAGGGCACGCTTCCTTCCCTCCCAACCGCACCGCACACCACGTCAAAAAAACCCTCCAAACAAAACTAAAAGGCCAAGTAGACTAAAAAGGAAAAGAGAAAAAACCAGCAACACAGACTCTTTCGCACTTTTCAACTTCCGAACACTGTGGTGGCCCTGAAAAGGGCCGTTTCTCAATCTCTCTCTTTCCTTCCTTCGGTCTCACACCGCCTAACCGCCGAAACCGTACAGGGTGCGCCCCTGCCTCTTCAGGGCGTACACCACGTCCATGGCCGTCACAGTCTTGCGCTTGGCGTGCTCAGTGTACGTCACCGCGTCGCGGATCACGTTCTCCAGGAACACCTTCAGCACTCCGCGCGTCTCCTCGTAGATCAGACCAGAGATGCGCTTCACGCCGCCCCTGCGCGCCAGGCGGCGGATCGCGGGCTTCGTGATGCCCTGGATGTTGTCGCGCAACACCTTGCGGTGCCGCTTGGCGCCACCCTTGCCGAGCCCCTTTCCTCCCTTGCCGCGGCCTGTCATTCTTCTTCTTCTTCAAGCGTCTCAACCACAATAATATAAAAAACAAGAAAGCAAGGCAAGCTCCTCACCCGGCGCTAGCGAGTCGGCTACGGTTGTGGCGCCCAGCGCGCGCGCCGCCCCCCTATATAGACTCTGGGGCCCCGCGGCCCGCCCTCCCCTCCCCCCACCACCGCGCACCGAGGGCATATAAGCGCAGCACCCGGGGCGCGCGGGCCCGTTGTCAAGGCAGCACCGGACGCCGTCGCGCACGCATATCCTCCACGCCGCATCCGCATCCGCAGTAGCCATGGCCCGGACAAAGCAAACGGCCCGCAAGTCCACCGGCGGAAAGGCGCCGCGCAAACAGCTCGCCACCAAGGCGGCGAGGAAGAGCGCGCCCGCCACCGGCGGCGTCAAGAAGCCCCACCGCTACAGGCCGGGCACCGTCGCCCTGCGAGAAATCAGGCGCTACCAGAAGAGCACAGAGCTGCTCATCCGCAAGCTGCCATTCCAGCGCCTAGTGCGCGAGATCGCCCAGGACTTCAAGACCGACCTGCGCTTCCAGAGCTCCGCAGTCATGGCCCTGCAGGAGGCCAGCGAGGCCTACCTCGTCGGCCTCTTCGAAGACACCAACCTGTGCGCAATCCACGCCAAGCGAGTCACCATCATGCCCAAGGACATCCAGCTCGCGCGCCGCATCCGCGGCGAGCGCGCCTAAACCCGCACACCGCCAAACAAACAAAACGGCCCTTTTCAGGGCCACTAACGTCTCTCCGTCGCGAGCAAAACTTTGTCGGTCGCAACGACTAGTTCCCCACTCACTCTCCAGTCCAGTCCAGTCGTCCCACCCCCGGCCCGGCCCGGCCCGGCGCCGCCGTTTCCAAAAAAAAAAAAAAAAAAAAAAAAAAGCACCGCACCGGCCGAGCCAAGTCGCAAGCGTCAATAGCGCCACCCACACAGGCCACGGCACAAAACGTGACGCCCGGAAAGCAAAGCAAAGCAAAGCAAAAAAGACTATTCCAAAACCACCACCAAGACAAACAAACAAACGCGGCGCAAAATAAATAGGTAAAAATAATAAAAGTAAAATACACTTTATGTAACACCAACCGCGGCGCCGCCGCCCACGCCCGCCAACGACCCCACAATCCAACCACCGCGGCACGCAAACACCATCCACACATGAAACAAACAAACAAACGCCAGCAAGCAAGACAGACAGACAAGGCAACCGACCGACCACGACACGACAATCAACACCTTCCCGACGTGCTTTGATGGCCCTGAGAAGGGCCGTTTTTGTTTTTGTCCGGGACCGCGCGACAGCCTCTGGTTGCGCGCCGGCCACCAGGCGACGGTGTCAACCGCCAACCCTTCCCTGCCCTTTTTACTTCTTCTTCTTGGGCGAAGCCTTCGCCTTAGACGGCGTCGCCGTCGCCTTCTTCGGGCGCGGCGCCTTCGGCTTCTTCGTCGGAACCTTGGCGGCCTTCTTCGCCTTCGACGGCGACTTGGCCTTGGCCGGCTTGGCCGCAGCCGCCTTCTTCGCACCCGCGGGAGCGGCCGACGCCGCAGACGCCTTCTTGGCGGCGCCCGCCTTCCGACCGGTCGCCGCCTTCACGCCGCCAGCCTTCTTTGCGCCGGCCGCACGGGCCCCCTTCTTCTCCTTGCTGGCCGGAGCGGCGCGCTTCTTCTTCGCACCACCGCCGCCACCACGAGCCTTGCCGCCCTCGGCCGCCCCGCCGCCGGCGCCGGCAAGCTTGAAAGAGCCCGACGCGCCCTTCCCCTTCGTCTGCACCAGCTCGCCAGCCACGACGGCCGACTTGAGGTACTTCTTGATAAAGGGCGCCAGCTTCTCCGCGTCCAGCTTGTAGTGCGCGGCAATGTACTTCTTGATCGCCTGCAGCGACGACCCGCCGCGCTCCTTCAGACTCTTGATGGCGGCCGTCACCATCTCAGAGGTGCGCGGGTGCGCAGGCTTGGCGCGCGGCTTCTTCGCAGACGACGCAGACTTGGCCTTCTTCGTAGTGCCGGTGGCGGCGGGTGCCGCGGCAGTCTCGTTCGTAGCCGCCTGGTCTGCCATCTTTTGCCTGTTCTCTTTTCTTTTTTTCCCCTTGGTTTCGCTTCCTTCTCTCCTTCGACGACGCACAACAGCGAGGGGCGCGCAGCAGAGAATAGCCGCGCACGCGCCTGGCCCAGCCAGTGTCGCGGGCGGGCGCGGACGGCCGAGAGAGCGGCCGCCACTCGGCGCGCCGCCGCGCCGCCGCGCCGCGCCTCCCGCGCTTGCTACCGCCCAACGTCCGACAGCCTGCGCGGAGCAGCCCCCAACCTGCGCCGCAACCACCCGCGCCATTCAAACCACCGAGGATGGGGCTACACACACCGACACCACGGTCGCCAACCAGTCGCCGCGGCGGCGCCGCAAACCACGGCCAAACTGCAGCCACCGCGCGCCACAGCCTGGGTCGGCCCGCCGAGAATCGCCGCCCCCGCCCAAATGCCGCCCCCACAGCCCCAGCCGACGACCCGCCACAATGGCCAAACCTTCGTCAAAACTCCCACACCGTCGCCGCGGCAGCCCGGCCACCGCGGCCGGCGCCACAGCCACACGAGCCGAGTCGTGCGGCGATGACGGCCGTGCACAAACGCACCTCCGCCGCCCCATCGCCTTCCGCCGTTTTCCCGATCGGCCCGCAGCCGTCGGGCCACGGCCGCGGGCCGTCCTCCTCCTCTCGCCTCGCCCGCCAACACCCACAGCCCTTCCAACACATTTTTTTTTCTTTTTTTTTTTTTTTTTACTTTTTTACGATCGCCGCCTGCGCAACATGGCACCGGCCGACGGAGCGCCAACCCCCCCGCCACAGGCGAAAACAAAACAACGATAAACAAACAAACAAAATAAATTTACCAGCCAGCCCCAACTACAGACACACCGAATCTGCCCTCACAGCCGACCTTACACGCCTCAACGTCAAAACAAAGGTGGTTTCTTTCTTTCAACGGTTACCTTACCTTAGGTTACGTCAGGTTAGGCTAAGAAGGCGTCAGGGTTAGGTTAAGCGTTGACGTGACGTCACGTCTTAACGTAGGCGTTAAGCTAAGGTTGCGGTCACGTACGTTAGGTTAAGGCGACTTGGGGGTTGGCCTAAGGGCTTAGGTTAGGTTACGTTAGTTTAGGTGGCTGCGTTAACGGCTTAAAGAAGTTTAGGAGGTTAAGGCGTCGAGGCGGCCGCACCCCCTTAGCTGCTGCGGCTCGGCCACGCCACGCTTTGGGGTTTCATAAGGTCGCGCGGCGGGTCGTCGGCACGCCGCAAAGGACAAAACTGCAAGACGACGTCGAAAAACAAACAACAGGTAAAAAATAAATAAGTAAAAATAAACGACGCCGACAGGCGGGGATCAGCAGAACGAGCAGATTCCGGAGAGCGAACGAGACACACACACACACACACACACACACACACACACACACACACACACACACGCACGCACGCACGCACGCACACACACACAAACCCCCCCGAGCCGAGAGAGCACAGCACCACCACGTGTCGGCCTCCGCTCACCCGACTCGGCTGGGCTGGGCTGGGCTGGCGGCCGGGCCGGATGCACGTACACGTACGGCTACAGCCACTACCCGTACACAGCCGCTCTTCACGCAACACCAGCCAAATGGCGCGCCCGCGGTCGTCGCGGTCGCGGTCGCGGTCGCGGTCGCAACGCCACGCCGGCACACTTTCGGCACCACCGTTTTCGCGCGCACCGCAAACAAAAACGCAGCCGACACACACAGAAAAAAAAAAAAAAAAACAACACAGAGCGCGAGAGACGGGCGGCGGCGGCGCACCTTTCGCCAGCCGGCAGGCAATCGACTCGCCCAGTACGACAAACGTGCACGCCACCCCACCCACCAACCAACCAACCAACCAACCAGTCGTCGTCGTCGTCGTCGTCCCGAAATCAAACAAACTCTCAAAAGCACAGCCCCTGCTGCCAACGGACGCAGGCGCCACGCAGCTCCCTTCCCGCCACACTCGATTCGCAGCGCAACTCACCCGGCACACCGTCAAACGACGGGCTGGGCTCGCCGCATCGCCGCAACCTACACACCTTCCCCGCCACGACGCACAGCCCCACCAGACGCCCGTGCCGCAACGACACTACTGCACTACCACTACCGCACTACTCCTCTCGCCCTTGCCATACACGACACAACACGCCAAAAAATGAAAATCCAAATACAAACAAAAACACCGCCCCCACGACCCAAACACACGCGAGGCAAGGCACGCAGCAAACGGCGTCCCCTCCGCGTCGCGCCATCAACCTACACACACAAGGCAACCAACAACAAACAGCCAGCCAGCCCCACTCTCACGCCGCAAAAACAGAAAACACACCGAAACCGCCAAACGCCGCACATTCGCGCTTCGCACTCACCACACACCTCTCGGCATCCGTTTCGCACACAACGACGCGACGCACAATACATCATCACGGGCTACGCACGCACACCGCGACCCACTTTTTTACGACGCCCTCGGCAGAGCACACGTGCCCACGCCCACACACAGTCGACACAACGACGCAGCGCGCAGCAGACGCGGCCGCAACACATACCTCCCCGACGACGCGCCAACACCGCCAGCCACTGCTCACTCGCCCAAGCAACCCGTGCACACAACTGCCACACGCGTCCACCACGCCGCCGCCAACCACCCGCCCGCCAGGGGGCGCTCACGTCCGCGACAACAGCGCGGCACCGCCGGACCGGGCCGAACCGAGCCGAGCCGCCGCCTCCTCTCCACTCGGCACGCCACGTCCTGCTTGCAAAACACATGGCTCGTCCCTCTGTACACACAACGCGCCTGCCTGCGGTCGCCGCCGGCATCTATCTACCTGCGCATCGGAGCCAGGCCGGCAAGCCCACACTTAAATAATGCACTTCACCAGCCAAACAAACCCACTCTTCCTTTCTTTGCACAGCGCATGCAACAGCAGCCCCAGGAGCCGGGCCCGCCGCCAGCGTCTCCTCCTCCTCTGGGCACAGCCAGCCAGCCGTTCCCACCGCCCCGCCCCTGCTCTGCAGAACAAGAAAAAAACGAAAAAGTACCAACACACGCACCCAAAGCGTAAGCCACACAAGACCAGCCTCTCCAAGGCCACACACACGCAAAAAAAAACAAAAAAAAAAAAACAAAAACACTACAACAAAATAAAATAAAATGAAAAAGAAAAAGCAAGCTGTCGCCTCGCCCCCGCCCGTCCCCCCACCCCACCACATTCGCCCCCTCCGCTTGTTTTCCTTTCTACAATTTCCCTCTTTTCCACCCAATATCCCGCCGCGGTTTACGGGCACCGGCCGATTTTGCGCCCGCCCACATGTGTGCCTACTCCCCACCACCATTCCCTCCGCAGCCCGCAGCCCGCTTTTCCCCCCTCCCTGCCCACACCACACCGACGGTGCTGACGTCGACACGCACCCAAGACAGGGGCCACGACCGTCTTTTTTCCTGGGCCCATCCCCGCACCGCACCTCCTTCCAATCATCAACGCTGTGGCGCCTGTGTCCGCGCGAGACGCGTGCGCGCCGCCTCTCTCAACATCCGTCCGCCGTCCGCCGTCCGCCGTCCGGCCCCGTTTTTCGGCCCCCAGGCCATCCGTCAACCACCACTGCCCCTGCCCCTGCCCCTGCCCGCCCCGCACCACACCACACACCGCTGCTTGCCCCGGCCGTTGCCACCAAAGGCGCCAACCGCAGCCCGCGCGCGCCAGAAACTACAGGGACCCAGCCGACCGACGAAAATCAGAGCAATTGGCCGGGAGGATCAAAAAGAGAGCTCCGAAAACCACCGTAGCGAGGCGTGGGAGGAAACGTTACGAGAAGCAGGAAGGGACCAGGAAAAATTCTGGAAATTTCTTAAAACTCGTAAACTAGACACGAAACATCTACATCTACATGGGGAAGGAACGACCCCACAGACCGAGCTGAAGCACTGGCGGATTCACTAGAAAGGCAATTCCAAGCACCAGAAGCGGTAGATGACGAAACTGATGACCACCAGGAAATGGTACTCAGAAGGGTAAAACCGCATCCTAAGTGCCCCGATCAGAACATCTTTCACAATCCAATAAACGCAGAAACCCCGTATCTTATCACATCACAAACATACACACATCCTAAGAAGGCATCAGGCCCAGATTCCATCAAACCGCAACTACTACATCACCTACCTCCAGCAACTATCAATTATCTATCTAACATCAATATATAATGCTTGCTTCAGACTAAACTACTTGGAAACAGGCCCGAGTCATCACATTACCAAAGCCAAACAAGGACTTATTATTTCCGCAAAACTATAGGCCAACTTCCTTGGAAAGGTCCTCGGAAAGCTCATTCAAACTGAACTGAAGAAATTCAATTCTTAAAGGATAACAACATAATCATCCCACAACAATTCCGATTCCGCGAAGAACACAGCACCACCCACCAGGTGACCAGACTAGTCGAGCACATATGTCAGGCCAGAAACATTAGACACAGTACTGGAGCAGTCCTGCTTGACATCGGATAACGCCTTATCTACAAGCTCCACCAGTACAACTGCCCCATCCACATTATTGCTTCTTTTCTCCGCAACGGAGCATTCTATGTCCATGTACCAGGAGCGGCAAGTAACACTAGATCCATAGAGGCTGGAGTCCCGCAAGGCTCAGTGCTGGGGCCCATTCTCTACTCAATATACACAAACAAACAGCTGGGAGGACACTTGTCACTATTTGCAGACGACACTGCAGTCTACCGCAGCAGTTCTAACCTGCAATATAGAGTCACAAAAATAGAGCAACACCTACAATCCAT
>NW_026062337.1:0-21223 GCF_023897955.1 Schistocerca gregaria
AACGTAGGCGTTAAGCTAAGGTTGCGGTCACGTACGTTAGGTTAAGGCGACTTGGGGGTTGGCCTAAGGGCTTAGGTTAGGTTACGTTAGTTTAGGTGGCTGCGTTAACGGCTTAAAGAAGTTTAGGAGGTTAAGGCGTCGAGGCGGCCGCACCCCCTTAGCTGCTGCGGCTCGGCCACGCCACGCTTTGGGGTTTCATAAGGTCGCGCGGCGGGTCGTCGGCACGCCGCAAAGGACAAAACTGCAAGACGACGTCGAAAAACAAACAACAGGTAAAAAATAAATAAGTAAAAATAAACGACGCCGACAGGCGGGGATCAGCAGAACGAGCAGATTCCGGAGAGCGAACGAGACACACACACACACACACACACACACACACACACACACACACACACACACGCACGCACGCACGCACGCACACACACACAAACCCCCCCGAGCCGAGAGAGCACAGCACCACCACGTGTCGGCCTCCGCTCACCCGACTCGGCTGGGCTGGGCTGGGCTGGCGGCCGGGCCGGATGCACGTACACGTACGGCTACAGCCACTACCCGTACACAGCCGCTCTTCACGCAACACCAGCCAAATGGCGCGCCCGCGGCTCGTCGCGGTCGCGGTCGCGGTCGCGGTCGCAACGCCACGCCGGCACACTTTCGGCACCACCGTTTTCGCGCGCACCGCAAACAAAAACGCAGCCGACACACACAGAAAAAAAAAAAAAAAACAACACAGAGCGCGAGAGACGGGCGGCGGCGGCGCACCTTTCGCCAGCCGGCAGGCAATCGACTCGCCCAGTACGACAAACGTGCACGCCACCCCACCCACCAACCAACCAACCAACCAACCAGTCGTCGTCGTCGTCGTCGTCCCGAAATCAAACAAACTCTCAAAAGCACAGCCCCTGCTGCCAACGGACGCAGGCGCCACGCAGCTCCCTTCCCGCCACACTCGATTCGCAGCGCAACTCACCCGGCACACCGTCAAACGACGGGCTGGGCTCGCCGCATCGCCGCAACCTACACACCTTCCCCGCCACGACGCACAGCCCCACCAGACGCCCGTGCCGCAACGACACTACTGCACTACCACTACCGCACTACTCCTCTCGCCCTTGCCATACACGACACAACACGCCAAAAAATGAAAATCCAAATACAAACAAAAACACCGCCCCCACGACCCAAACACACGCGAGGCAAGGCACGCAGCAAACGGCGTCCCCTCCGCGTCGCGCCATCAACCTACACACACAAGGCAACCAACAACAAACAGCCAGCCAGCCCCACTCTCACGCCGCAAAAACAGAAAACACACCGAAACCGCCAAACGCCGCACATTCGCGCTTCGCACTCACCACACACCTCTCGGCATCCGTTTCGCACACAACGACGCGACGCACAATACATCATCACGGGCTACGCACGCACACCGCGACCCACTTTTTTACGACGCCCTCGGCAGAGCACACGTGCCCACGCCCACACACAGTCGACACAACGACGCAGCGCGCAGCAGACGCGGCCGCAACACATACCTCCCCGACGACGCGCCAACACCGCCAGCCACTGCTCACTCGCCCAAGCAACCCGTGCACACAACTGCCACACGCGTCCACCACGCCGCCGCCAACCACCCGCCCGCCAGGGGGCGCTCACGTCCGCGACAACAGCGCGGCACCGCCGGACCGGGCCGAACCGAGCCGAGCCGCCGCCTCCTCTCCACTCGGCACGCCACGTCCTGCTTGCAAAACACATGGCTCGTCCCTCTGTACACACAACGCGCCTGCCTGCGGTCGCCGCCGGCATCTATCTACCTGCGCATCGGAGCCAGGCCGGCAAGCCCACACTTAAATAATGCACTTCACCAGCCAAACAAACCCACTCTTCCTTTCTTTGCACAGCGCATGCAACAGCAGCCCCAGGAGCCGGGCCCGCCGCCAGCGTCTCCTCCTCCTCTGGGCACAGCCAGCCAGCCGTTCCCACCGCCCCGCCCCTGCTCTGCAGAACAAGAAAAAAACGAAAAAGTACCAACACACGCACCCAAAGCGTAAGCCACACAAGACCAGCCTCTCCAAGGCCACACACACGCAAAAAAAAACAAAAAAAAAAAAACAAAAACACTACAACAAAATAAAATAAAATGAAAAAGAAAAAGCAAGCTGTCGCCTCGCCCCCGCCCGTCCCCCCACCCCACCACATTCGCCCCCTCCGCTTGTTTTCCTTTCTACAATTTCCCTCTTTTCCACCCAATATCCCGCCGCGGTTTACGGGCACCGGCCGATTTTGCGCCCGCCCACATGTGTGCCTACTCCCCACCACCATTCCCTCCGCAGCCCGCAGCCCGCTTTTCCCCCCTCCCTGCCCACACCACACCGACGGTGCTGACGTCGACACGCACCCAAGACAGGGGCCACGACCGTCTTTTTTCCTGGGCCCATCCCCGCACCGCACCTCCTTCCAATCATCAACGCTGTGGCGCCTGTGTCCGCGCGAGACGCGTGCGCGCCGCCTCTCTCAACATCCGTCCGCCGTCCGCCGTCCGCCGTCCGGCCCCGTTTTTCGGCCCCCAGGCCATCCGTCAACCACCACTGCCCCTGCCCCTGCCCCTGCCCGCCCCGCACCACACCACACACCGCTGCTTGCCCCGGCCGTTGCCACCAAAGGCGCCAACCGCAGCCCGCGCGCGCCAGAAACTACAGGGACCCAGCCGACCGACGAAAATCAGAGCAATTGGCCGGGAGGATCAAAAAGAGAGCTCCGAAAACCACCGTAGCGAGGCGTGGGAGGAAACGTTACGAGAAGCAGGAAGGGACCAGGAAAAATTCTGGAAATTTCTTAAAACTCGTAAACTAGACACGAAACATCTACATCTACATGGGGAAGGAACGACCCCACAGACCGAGCTGAAGCACTGGCGGATTCACTAGAAAGGCAATTCCAAGCACCAGAAGCGGTAGATGACGAAACTGATGACCACCAGGAAATGGTACTCAGAAGGGTAAAACCGCATCCTAAGTGCCCCGATCAGAACATCTTTCACAATCCAATAAACGCAGAAACCCCGTATCTTATCACATCACAAACATACACACATCCTAAGAAGGCATCAGGCCCAGATTCCATCAAACCGCAACTACTACATCACCTACCTCCAGCAACTATCAATTATCTATCTAACATCAATATATAATGCTTGCTTCAGACTAAACTACTTGGAAACAGGCCCGAGTCATCACATTACCAAAGCCAAACAAGGACTTATTATTTCCGCAAAACTATAGGCCAACTTCCTTGGAAAGGTCCTCGGAAAGCTCATTCAAACTGAACTGAAGAAATTCAATTCTTAAAGGATAACAACATAATCATCCCACAACAATTCCGATTCCGCGAAGAACACAGCACCACCCACCAGGTGACCAGACTAGTCGAGCACATATGTCAGGCCAGAAACATTAGACACAGTACTGGAGCAGTCCTGCTTGACATCGGATAACGCCTTATCTACAAGCTCCACCAGTACAACTGCCCCATCCACATTATTGCTTCTTTTCTCCGCAACGGAGCATTCTATGTCCATGTACCAGGAGCGGCAAGTAACACTAGATCCATAGAGGCTGGAGTCCCGCAAGGCTCAGTGCTGGGGCCCATTCTCTACTCAATATACACAAACAAACAGCTGGGAGGACACTTGTCACTATTTGCAGACGACACTGCAGTCTACCGCAGCAGTTCTAACCTGCAATATAGAGTCACAAAAATAGAGCAACACCTACAATCCATCCAGAAATGGGCTAACCAATGGAAACAAAAAACAATAAACGCGGAGAAAACCCAAGCAATACAATACGATTCACATTCAAAAAGAATACCTCCTAACCTGCATATACGCCTCAGAAATAACAATCTTCCATGGTCAGGCACAATAAAGTATCTAGGCATCAAGCTGGACAAGAGGTTGACATTTAGAGACCATGTTACACACGTTTGTAACAAGGCTGCAGCAGCAATATTCAGACTGTACCCAATCATCAAAGGAAACAGAATAAATATGCGCGCCAAAAAGAAAATCTTCAAAACCGTCATAGGAACCAGCCATCACTTACGGCTCTGAAAATCTGGTCAATGGCCGCAGACACCAAACATAACAAGAGTAAAAAAGGGTGCAGAACAAATACTTCAGAATTACTGCTGATGCCGGCCGGTACCAGACAAACCGAGACATATACACAAACCATAACATACTCAATCAAAATCCCGGAAATCATCCAAAGAAAAATCCATAAAGTTGTTTTTGTTGTTTTTTTTTTTTTTTTTTTTTTTTTTTTTTTTTTTTTTTTCCCACCAAACCACGGATTCGAACCACCCACTCATCAGAAATCTGGGACAAAATCCACCCGACCCAAGAACGACATTTCCCATCACGACAAAACACCACAAACTACAACATACCATGATAAACAAAAATAAAATACAAACACCATAACACTCACTCAAACAACAAACATCTACACACACCCAAGAGACCCATCATTTTGTTACCCAACATAATCAGACAGAAGGCAGGGATCAAGGACAGATCCGGTCCTTCGAGTACAGGGGGTAAAAAATACCCATCAGACCAGCTCTCTCTCTCTCTCTCTCTCTCTCTCTCTCTCTCTCCTCCTCGCTTCTCCGTGCCGACGCTGCCCCGCACACGCGTTCGCGTTCGCGCTCGCGTTCGGCCGACACCACACGACAGGTCTTTGGTGCCCCGCCACTGCGCGCACGCACGCCTCCTCCTCTTCCTTAGTTCTTTTTCGCTTTTCTTTTCTCCCCCGCCCCCCGCTCTCACCGCCACATCATCCCGCAACCCTTGGGGGATGTTTCCCAACATCAACGCGCCCCAATTCCACTCTCTGCCCGTGCCGCACTCTCCACTTTGCTTCTCCCCGTCCCCTACACACACGACTACCGAAACCCCGGTTGACACACCTTCTCGTAGGACAGGGGTGCGTGCGTGCGTGCGTTGTCTTGACGGTGACAGCAACAGCAACGGATCCGTCCATCCCATTCCCCCCCACTCGGTAAAGAACCATTTTCAACCCACACTACACAACAAGGGGGGCACACACGAACGCGAAAGAAAGGGCAGGGCAGGGGCAACTATCTCGTACACATTCTTCCTCAGAACCCACATATCGCATCAACGAACGGCAGGCCAATTGCGGACTCAGCCGTGTCAGGCAAATCCAACCCCAACCAACACCTCCCACGGAAACCCTGACACTGATCCAGCAGTACGTCCACATACATCGCCACACCAAATACGGGTGACGAGTGAGCAACAAATGGAACAATACACAACAAGGGCTGACCTAATAAAAACTGCACGTCACGTCATACCTTCCAGACAGACGCAGTTCCGACGGGACGGCGGAACCGTATACGTACCTTTCAGCCACAACAACCGACCGACTGGACACGCCCGCGTCTCCAGCCAGCCAACCACCAGGGCCACACAGCCCGCAAGTTTCAGCGTCAACACTTCTTAACGTACGTTGCAAACTTTTCAAAACATTGCCACACACACACACACACACCCCACGAAAAGCGTCAACCTCTCTCACACTGGATACACTCAACACTTTTTGTCGGCGGAGCTTGAGGCCAACGGTTGACACACCCCCACCGGCCACACAGGTTTCCCTTTGAAAATTGCAGTGACGGAGGAGACGCGGCATTACGAGAGGGTTGTTTCCGAGAGCGCGAGCTGGACGGAGCTGCGGCGCCGCCGCCGAGGGGTAATGAACGCACGCGATGCCGCATGACAGCCCATCACCCAAAGTTTCACCCACAACTGCACAGGTCGCACCCCCTTTTCGCGCCATACTAGTGTCGATCGTCAATTACAGCTGACGGTGTTCGCATTTGCCACTTGACGGGGGGGAAAAGAAAACAAACATCTGACACGCCATGTGTTTCTCTCTCTCTCTGTTACATCTAGGTCATTCGGCAGCCACTGTAAAAAAAAAAAAAAAATATTTTTACGACATGGTTGGGTAAGTGATTTAAAGACAACAATTGTGGGTCACACACCATAGACCATTTCGATAGTGTTCTTGTTCTTCTCTTTTTCCTTTTTTTATCGCTCAATTGAAATAAAACCTGGGGATGATGCAATGCTGCGATATGGCACAACCGTCGTCCATTGTACACAACTCGGGAACAAAAAGAAACCAATTCAGGGAACGTTCGTTCCTTCACAACGTTTCTTTCAACGCACTTGGTCTTTACCATCCTGTATATTCAACACACATTTCCTTTCATCAAACTAGGGCATTTCCATAACAGTATTTGCAATACTGCTTCTTCGACGTCATTTCACCATCTTAACTAGAGACAAACAAACAACAAAATAGGAAAACAGCCCTGAGAACCCCGTCCACCAAATTTCAGTTAGCACGGCATCCAAGATTCTTTTCCGGGGAGTGTGCAGTGCAGCTGACGCTGCTCAGACCATATACCGTCGCCAGTCTCACTCAACTCTTGCGCATTCCATTCTACGCTACGTGACAATGCAAAAATGAATGAATCAAACCCGCCCAGAGAGCGTCTTGTGCGAGGGGACACACGATATAGAGAACAACAAAACACACAGGGGACACCACCAAAGTTGGAGAGAACGTTTCCACCACGGCAGCCGCGCCGTTACGCGCTTTTTTTTTTCCTCCCCCCCACTGCACACCTCCGACACCACGGGAACGTTCACCGTCCCGTTGCCCTACACTGGCGTTTCTTTTCAACCCCCCACCCTATTCCTCGCTCCCCGGACATTCGACCGATCACAAAGTGCAACCTCTCGTTACCGTCGGGTGCCCCTCTTCATCCCCGGGGCGCCAACAACAAAACAAAAACACCACCGACGCCGTCGTCTCGCGTCACCTCACTCAACTGAGCGGAAAATACACGTACATCCAGAATGACGACACCGCCTCCACAAACAAAAACCAGACGTCAGACGTCAGGTCGAAAGAGGGCACCGTACGTCGTGGCGCGTGGTCTCCTAACTCACCTCGCGCGTACAAATACAATGCAATGCGTGTCTCCTCACGTTCACACACACCTCCACGCTCCACTTTTACGTCGCCCAACCAACCAACTAACTTAACGCACCCGCTCGGCGTAGAAGCAGCTGTAGGCGGCAACGTGTTTCTCACCCTCGCCACCAACGGTGTGACATCCGACAGTCGCGGTTTGCTTTCCGTTCCACACCTCCGGCCATACCATACAAAGGGGACAAAAATATATATATATATATATATATATATATATATCAAACAAGCCAACTCCAGCGATCCGCCCCCCTAACACCAACACGTCTCGAAACACCCACGCCCACGACCCGGCTGTGGCTAAAGTGCGTATCCCAACGTCACACCAAAACCAAAGGCGCCGGCGCCGCACCACACCACAAGCTACAGCTACAGCTGTGCCGCCGTCCACCCGCTCACAACAACAACAACAACAACAACAACAACAACAATTCCGCCCTTCCCGCAAAGGCATTTCGGTGGCCCTGAAAAGGGCCGTTTTTTCTTTTCTTCGCCGCGCCGCGGACGAGCCTCCTATTTCCAAGAGCCACCTCCTTACTTGGAGCTCGTGTACTTGGTCACCGCCTTCGTGCCCTCGCTCACCGCGTGCTTGGCCAGCTCGCCAGGCAGCAAGAGCCGCACAGCGGTCTGGATCTCGCGGGACGTGATGGTCGAGCGCTTGTTGTAGTGCGCCAGGCGAGAAGCCTCGGCCGCAATGCGCTCGAAAATGTCGTTCACGAAGCTGTTCATGATGCTCATCGCCTTCGAAGAGATGCCCGTGTCAGGGTGCACCTGCTTCAGCACCTTGTAGATGTAGATGGCATAGCTCTCCTTCCTCTTGCGCTTCTTCTTCTTGTCGCCCTTCGAAATGTTCTTCTGCGCCTTGCCAGCCTTCTTGGCGGCTTTCCCGCTAGTCTTGGGCGGCATCACGAACAAACAGTCAGTCAGTCAGGCGCTCCGCTCCAGTCAGCGTCTCCCCACACAGTGGCACCCGCCGGACATGAGATGGCTGGGTTTGCACCCATGCTAGTTCTGGAGAGCCAGCGTTCTTTCAACGCTCTGTCTCACGAAATGATCCTGTGGGTTCGTATGTGGCTTGTGTGCAGTAATGGCTTGGGGATTTTCCCCCCGGGTGGATGGCGTTAGTGATGATGATGTTGATAGAAGTGGAGATGAGTATCCTGTTTCATGAGGATGAGAAGATGGTTACCGCCTGTAGTGGCGATGGAGTGTGTTGATAGGAGCTCTGAGTTGAGGGTGAGGGTTCCGTCCCAGTGTATTGACGAGCTGGTACGGTGATGAATGAGTTGATTCGTAGAATGTTTGTGATTTTTGTTTGATTATGTGATAGAAAGAGGGTTGCCCTAGCATTGCCCTGATTTCCTCATTGCTAGTCAGTCTTGGTACGTCTGCAATAATTCTTAGGGTTTTATTTTGGACGACCTCCAATTGGGCTAGATTAGTGTCTGCTGCCATGCTCCACACTTCAGAGCCGTAGAGGATGACAGGCAGGACTATTGTTTTCCAGATTCTGAGCTTTGCTGATATGGACAATCCCATTCCCTTTAATAATGGGTATAGTTGGTAGAGCCGGGCGGAGCCTTTGTTCCTAGCCTCTCTTATGTGATGCTTGAATGTTAGGTTTTTGTCCAATTTTAGTCCTAAGTATGTGATTTCATTTTTCCATGGGAGTATTTGTTCATTGTAAGTGATGTTTATTATGGGTTTCTTGATTTTATGAGAAAATAGGATTGTTTGACATTTGTCAGCATTTATTTTTATTTTCCAGATGTTGCACCAGTTTGCAACTTTGTTGAGATGTCGTTGTAGGCTGTAGGCTAGGTAATTAATGTTTCTGCCACTGAGATAGAGTGCTGTGTCATCAGCATATAAGGCTATGTTGCCACCCGGCTCTTTCGGGATGTCATTTGTATACAGAAGATATAGGAGGGGGCCAAGCACAGATCCCTGTGGGACACCTGCTTCTATGAGTTTCATGCCACTTTTTGCCTTTTCTATGTATGAGTAAAATTTCCTGTCAGAGAGGAAAGACTGAATGATTTTCAGCAGGTGGAGAGGGCAGTTGAGTTTGGAGATCTTATATAGCAAGCCGTCATGCCAAACACGATCAAAAGCCTTTTCAATATCCAAGAAAATAGCTGCGGTGCTGTTGCCCTGGCTCTTCTCCGTGCAGACATGCTCCACCAGGCGAATGGCTTGCTGTACAGTGCTATGTCCAGCACGAAAACCAAATTGTTCAGGGATGATGATGTTGTTTATGGATAGAAACTGGAGTAGGGAGTTTTGTATAAGAATTTCGAGAAGTTTGGAGAGATGACATAGTAGGGAGATAGGGCGGTGGTTTTGCGGGAATAACTGATCTTTATTGGGCTTTGGAATGGAAATAACTTTTGCAACCTTCCAGGCTGAAGGGAAGTATTGTATGGAGAGGCAACTGTTTAGGATGGCTGTAAGGTGAGAGATAGCAGGTTGAGGAAGGTTTCTAAGAAAGGGGGGTTTGATGTTATCGGGACCAGGGGCTTTTGCATTGCCGATTCGCCTGATGAGAACAGAGACTGCACGTTCAGTGGTCGGCACAAAGTTGGTGACTGGTCTGGCACGAAGTGTTCGATGTAGGTGACGCTCAACTCTGCGCTCCAGGGCTTCTGCTTCTTCCTCGTCTTCATCGATTATATTCTCTTGGAACTGCAGCTCGAGCGTGTTTGCCATGGCGGTTGCTTTGTCGTGTGGGGTATAGACTAAACCGTTTTGCCCATGAAGTGGTCTGCTGGCTTTTTGGGGTTGTCGTCTGGATCTGATGATTCCCCAGTACCAGCTCGCCCTGCTGCGGCCGCCGACCAATGGGGCGCGCGCGCAACCGGCCGCCGCACCCGAGCCCATAAAGGACCCCCACCCCGCCGGCGCCGGCACGCACTCCGCTGCTCGACTCGCTGCGGCTCGCACCGTTTGGGGCGTTGTGCTTTTCTTTCTCGCTTCTTTCCAAACTAGCCCATCGCCATGTCCGGACGCGGAAAGGGAGGCAAAGTCAAGGGCAAGTCAAAGTCCCGCTCAAGCAGGGCTGGGCTCCAGTTCCCGGTCGGCAGAATCCACCGCCTCCTGCGCAAGGGAAACTACGCCGAGCGCGTCGGCGCCGGGGCGCCCGTCTACCTCGCCGCCGTCATGGAGTACCTCGCGGCTGAGGTGCTCGAGCTGGCCGGAAACGCGGCCCGCGACAACAAGAAGACGCGCATCATCCCGCGCCACCTGCAGCTCGCCATACGCAACGACGAGGAGCTCAACAAGCTCTTGTCGGGCGTCACCATCGCACAGGGAGGTGTCCTGCCCAACATCCAGGCCGTCCTGCTGCCAAAGAAGACCGAGAAGAAGGCCTAAAAGAGAGACAGCGCAATCGGCAACCGCCGCGTGCTCCCTTGGCACGCAGCGCGCCATTTGCCGCCTCGGCTCAAAAAACAAAACACAATCGGCCCTTTTCAGGGCCACCACACAAACCTACGTCCAAAGCAGAATTCCAGTCGTTCGTCGCACCACTTTTCTCTCTCTCTTTCTGTGTACGGTTTTTTCCTTCTTACACACACAGGCGCCGCCATCTTGTACACACGTACTTGGCCACCTCCTCCACTCAACTCCACGCACGCACAGTCTCGCGACCATTAACCAGCACACGTGGCGCACAACAACACACCTCAAAAATAACCCCTCGGCACTCAGCCGCGCCGCAACACACAGCCCATCCACCGACAAGAAGCATACAAGCAAAGAGGGAGGGGAAGGAAGGAAGGAAGGAAGGAAGGAGCTCACACAACGCAAGGGCACGCTTCCTTCCCTCCCAACCGCACCGCACACCACGTCAAAAAAACCCTCCAAACAAAACTAAAAGGCCAAGTAGACTAAAAAGGAAAAGAGAAAAAACCAGCAACACAGACTCTTTCGCACTTTTCAACTTCCGAACACTGTGGTGGCCCTGAAAAGGGCCGTTTCTCAATCTCTCTCTTTCCTTCCTTCGGTCTCACACCGCCTAACCGCCGAAACCGTACAGGGTGCGCCCCTGCCTCTTCAGGGCGTACACCACGTCCATGGCCGTCACAGTCTTGCGCTTGGCGTGCTCAGTGTACGTCACCGCGTCGCGGATCACGTTCTCCAGGAACACCTTCAGCACTCCGCGCGTCTCCTCGTAGATCAGACCAGAGATGCGCTTCACGCCGCCCCTGCGCGCCAGGCGGCGGATCGCGGGCTTCGTGATGCCCTGGATGTTGTCGCGCAACACCTTGCGGTGCCGCTTGGCGCCACCCTTGCCGAGCCCCTTTCCTCCCTTGCCGCGGCCTGTCATTCTTCTTCTTCTTCAAGCGTCTCAACCACAATAATATAAAAAACAAGAAAGCAAGGCAAGCTCCTCACCCGGCGCTAGCGAGTCGGCTACGGTTGTGGCGCCCAGCGCGCGCGCCGCCCCCCTATATAGACTCTGGGGCCCCGCGGCCCGCCCTCCCCTCCCCCCACCACCGCGCACCGAGGGCATATAAGCGCAGCACCCGGGGCGCGCGGGCCCGTTGTCAAGGCAGCACCGGACGCCGTCGCGCACGCATATCCTCCACGCCGCATCCGCATCCGCAGTAGCCATGGCCCGGACAAAGCAAACGGCCCGCAAGTCCACCGGCGGAAAGGCGCCGCGCAAACAGCTCGCCACCAAGGCGGCGAGGAAGAGCGCGCCCGCCACCGGCGGCGTCAAGAAGCCCCACCGCTACAGGCCGGGCACCGTCGCCCTGCGAGAAATCAGGCGCTACCAGAAGAGCACAGAGCTGCTCATCCGCAAGCTGCCATTCCAGCGCCTAGTGCGCGAGATCGCCCAGGACTTCAAGACCGACCTGCGCTTCCAGAGCTCCGCAGTCATGGCCCTGCAGGAGGCCAGCGAGGCCTACCTCGTCGGCCTCTTCGAAGACACCAACCTGTGCGCAATCCACGCCAAGCGAGTCACCATCATGCCCAAGGACATCCAGCTCGCGCGCCGCATCCGCGGCGAGCGCGCCTAAACCCGCACACCGCCAAACAAACAAAACGGCCCTTTTCAGGGCCACTAACGTCTCTCCGTCGCGAGCAAAACTTTGTCGGTCGCAACGACTAGTTCCCCACTCACTCTCCAGTCCAGTCCAGTCGTCCCACCCCCGGCCCGGCCCGGCCCGGCGCCGCCGTTTCCAAAAAAAAAAAAAAAAAAAAAAAAAGCACCGCACCGGCCGAGCCAAGTCGCAAGCGTCAATAGCGCCACCCACACAGGCCACGGCACAAAACGTGACGCCCGGAAAGCAAAGCAAAGCAAAGCAAAAAAGACTATTCCAAAACCACCACCAAGACAAACAAACAAACGCGGCGCAAAATAAATAGGTAAAAATAATAAAAGTAAAATACACTTTATGTAACACCAACCGCGGCGCCGCCGCCCACGCCCGCCAACGACCCCACAATCCAACCACCGCGGCACGCAAACACCATCCACACATGAAACAAACAAACAAACGCCAGCAAGCAAGACAGACAGACAAGGCAACCGACCGACCACGACACGACAATCAACACCTTCCCGACGTGCTTTGATGGCCCTGAGAAGGGCCGTTTTTGTTTTTGTCCGGGACCGCGCGACAGCCTCTGGTTGCGCGCCGGCCACCAGGCGACGGTGTCAACCGCCAACCCTTCCCTGCCCTTTTTACTTCTTCTTCTTGGGCGAAGCCTTCGCCTTAGACGGCGTCGCCGTCGCCTTCTTCGGGCGCGGCGCCTTCGGCTTCTTCGTCGGAACCTTGGCGGCCTTCTTCGCCTTCGACGGCGACTTGGCCTTGGCCGGCTTGGCCGCAGCCGCCTTCTTCGCACCCGCGGGAGCGGCCGACGCCGCAGACGCCTTCTTGGCGGCGCCCGCCTTCCGACCGGTCGCCGCCTTCACGCCGCCAGCCTTCTTTGCGCCGGCCGCACGGGCCCCCTTCTTCTCCTTGCTGGCCGGAGCGGCGCGCTTCTTCTTCGCACCACCGCCGCCACCACGAGCCTTGCCGCCCTCGGCCGCCCCGCCGCCGGCGCCGGCAAGCTTGAAAGAGCCCGACGCGCCCTTCCCCTTCGTCTGCACCAGCTCGCCAGCCACGACGGCCGACTTGAGGTACTTCTTGATAAAGGGCGCCAGCTTCTCCGCGTCCAGCTTGTAGTGCGCGGCAATGTACTTCTTGATCGCCTGCAGCGACGACCCGCCGCGCTCCTTCAGACTCTTGATGGCGGCCGTCACCATCTCAGAGGTGCGCGGGTGCGCAGGCTTGGCGCGCGGCTTCTTCGCAGACGACGCAGACTTGGCCTTCTTCGTAGTGCCGGTGGCGGCGGGTGCCGCGGCAGTCTCGTTCGTAGCCGCCTGGTCTGCCATCTTTTGCCTGTTCTCTTTTCTTTTTTTCCCCTTGGTTTCGCTTCCTTCTCTCCTTCGACGACGCACAACAGCGAGGGGCGCGCAGCAGAGAATAGCCGCGCACGCGCCTGGCCCAGCCAGTGTCGCGGGCGGGCGCGGACGGCCGAGAGAGCGGCCGCCACTCGGCGCGCCGCCGCGCCGCCGCGCCGCGCCTCCCGCGCTTGCTACCGCCCAACGTCCGACAGCCTGCGCGGAGCAGCCCCCAACCTGCGCCGCAACCACCCGCGCCATTCAAACCACCGAGGATGGGGCTACACACACCGACACCACGGTCGCCAACCAGTCGCCGCGGCGGCGCCGCAAACCACGGCCAAACTGCAGCCACCGCGCGCCACAGCCTGGGTCGGCCCGCCGAGAATCGCCGCCCCCGCCCAAATGCCGCCCCCACAGCCCCAGCCGACGACCCGCCACAATGGCCAAACCTTCGTCAAAACTCCCACACCGTCGCCGCGGCAGCCCGGCCACCGCGGCCGGCGCCACAGCCACACGAGCCGAGTCGTGCGGCGATGACGGCCGTGCACAAACGCACCTCCGCCGCCCCATCGCCTTCCGCCGTTTTCCCGATCGGCCCGCAGCCGTCGGGCCACGGCCGCGGGCCGTCCTCCTCCTCTCGCCTCGCCCGCCAACACCCACAGCCCTTCCAACACATTTTTTTTTCTTTTTTTTTTTTTTTTTACTTTTTTACGATCGCCGCCTGCGCAACATGGCACCGGCCGACGGAGCGCCAACCCCCCCGCCACAGGCGAAAACAAAACAACGATAAACAAACAAACAAAATAAATTTACCAGCCAGCCCCAACTACAGACACACCGAATCTGCCCTCACAGCCGACCTTACACGCCTCAACGTCAAAACAAAGGTGGTTTCTTTCTTTCAACGGTTACCTTACCTTAGGTTACGTCAGGTTAGGCTAAGAAGGCGTCAGGGTTAGGTTAAGCGTTGACGTGACGTCACGTCTTAACGTAGGCGTTAAGCTAAGGTTGCGGTCACGTACGTTAGGTTAAGGCGACTTGGGGGTTGGCCTAAGGGCTTAGGTTAGGTTACGTTAGTTTAGGTGGCTGCGTTAACGGCTTAAAGAAGTTTAGGAGGTTAAGGCGTCGAGGCGGCCGCACCCCCTTAGCTGCTGCGGCTCGGCCACGCCACGCTTTGGGGTTTCATAAGGTCGCGCGGCGGGTCGTCGGCACGCCGCAAAGGACAAAACTGCAAGACGACGTCGAAAAACAAACAACAGGTAAAAAATAAATAAGTAAAAATAAACGACGCCGACAGGCGGGGATCAGCAGAACGAGCAGATTCCGGAGAGCGAACGAGACACACACACACACACACACACACACACACACACACACACACACACACACGCACGCACGCACGCACGCACACACACACAAACCCCCCCGAGCCGAGAGAGCACAGCACCACCACGTGTCGGCCTCCGCTCACCCGACTCGGCTGGGCTGGGCTGGGCTGGCGGCCGGGCCGGATGCACGTACACGTACGGCTACAGCCACTACCCGTACACAGCCGCTCTTCACGCAACACCAGCCAAATGGCGCGCCCGCGGCTCGTCGCGGTCGCGGTCGCGGTCGCGGTCGCAACGCCACGCCGGCACACTTTCGGCACCACCGTTTTCGCGCGCACCGCAAACAAAAACGCAGCCGACACACACAGAAAAAAAAAAAAAAAACAACACAGAGCGCGAGAGACGGGCGGCGGCGGCGCACCTTTCGCCAGCCGGCAGGCAATCGACTCGCCCAGTACGACAAACGTGCACGCCACCCCACCCACCAACCAACCAACCAACCAACCAGTCGTCGTCGTCGTCGTCGTCGTCCCGAAATCAAACAAACTCTCAAAAGCACAGCCCCTGCTGCCAACGGACGCAGGCGCCACGCAGCTCCCTTCCCGCCACACTCGATTCGCAGCGCAACTCACCCGGCACACCGTCAAACGACGGGCTGGGCTCGCCGCATCGCCGCAACCTACACACCTTCCCCGCCACGACGCACAGCCCCACCAGACGCCCGTGCCGCAACGACACTACTGCACTACCACTACCGCACTACTCCTCTCGCCCTTGCCATACACGACACAACACGCCAAAAAATGAAAATCCAAATACAAACAAAAACACCGCCCCCACGACCCAAACACACGCGAGGCAAGGCACGCAGCAAACGGCGTCCCCTCCGCGTCGCGCCATCAACCTACACACACAAGGCAACCAACAACAAACAGCCAGCCAGCCCCACTCTCACGCCGCAAAAACAGAAAACACACCGAAACCGCCAAACGCCGCACATTCGCGCTTCGCACTCACCACACACCTCTCGGCATCCGTTTCGCACACAACGACGCGACGCACAATACATCATCACGGGCTACGCACGCACACCGCGACCCACTTTTTTACGACGCCCTCGGCAGAGCACACGTGCCCACGCCCACACACAGTCGACACAACGACGCAGCGCGCAGCAGACGCGGCCGCAACACATACCTCCCCGACGACGCGCCAACACCGCCAGCCACTGCTCACTCGCCCAAGCAACCCGTGCACACAACTGCCACACGCGTCCACCACGCCGCCGCCAACCACCCGCCCGCCAGGGGGCGCTCACGTCCGCGACAACAGCGCGGCACCGCCGGACCGGGCCGAACCGAGCCGAGCCGCCGCCTCCTCTCCACTCGGCACGCCACGTCCTGCTTGCAAAACACATGGCTCGTCCCTCTGTACACACAACGCGCCTGCCTGCGGTCGCCGCCGGCATCTATCTACCTGCGCATCGGAGCCAGGCCGGCAAGCCCACACTTAAATAATGCACTTCACCAGCCAAACAAACCCACTCTTCCTTTCTTTGCACAGCGCATGCAACAGCAGCCCCAGGAGCCGGGCCCGCCGCCAGCGTCTCCTCCTCCTCTGGGCACAGCCAGCCAGCCGTTCCCACCGCCCCGCCCCTGCTCTGCAGAACAAGAAAAAAACGAAAAAGTACCAACACACGCACCCAAAGCGTAAGCCACACAAGACCAGCCTCTCCAAGGCCACACACACGCAAAAAAAAACAAAAAAAAAAAAACAAAAACACTACAACAAAATAAAATAAAATGAAAAAGAAAAAGCAAGCTGTCGCCTCGCCCCCGCCCGTCCCCCCACCCCACCACATTCGCCCCCTCCGCTTGTTTTCCTTTCTACAATTTCCCTCTTTTCCACCCAATATCCCGCCGCGGTTTACGGGCACCGGCCGATTTTGCGCCCGCCCACATGTGTGCCTACTCCCCACCACCATTCCCTCCGCAGCCCGCAGCCCGCTTTTCCCCCCTCCCTGCCCACACCACACCGACGGTGCTGACGTCGACACGCACCCAAGACAGGGGCCACGACCGTCTTTTTTCCTGGGCCCATCCCCGCACCGCACCTCCTTCCAATCATCAACGCTGTGGCGCCTGTGTCCGCGCGAGACGCGTGCGCGCCGCCTCTCTCAACATCCGTCCGCCGTCCGCCGTCCGCCGTCCGGCCCCGTTTTTCGGCCCCCAGGCCATCCGTCAACCACCACTGCCCCTGCCCCTGCCCCTGCCCGCCCCGCACCACACCACACACCGCTGCTTGCCCCGGCCGTTGCCACCAAAGGCGCCAACCGCAGCCCGCGCGCGCCAGAAACTACAGGGACCCAGCCGACCGACGAAAATCAGAGCAATTGGCCGGGAGGATCAAAAAGAGAGCTCCGAAAACCACCGTAGCGAGGCGTGGGAGGAAACGTTACGAGAAGCAGGAAGGGACCAGGAAAAATTCTGGAAATTTCTTAAAACTCGTAAACTAGACACGAAACATCTACATCTACATGGGGAAGGAACGACCCCACAGACCGAGCTGAAGCACTGGCGGATTCACTAGAAAGGCAATTCCAAGCACCAGAAGCGGTAGATGACGAAACTGATGACCACCAGGAAATGGTACTCAGAAGGGTAAAACCGCATCCTAAGTGCCCCGATCAGAACATCTTTCACAATCCAATAAACGCAGAAACCCCGTATCTTATCACATCACAAACATACACACATCCTAAGAAGGCATCAGGCCCAGATTCCATCAAACCGCAACTACTACATCACCTACCTCCAGCAACTATCAATTATCTATCTAACATCAATATATAATGCTTGCTTCAGACTAAACTACTTGGAAACAGGCCCGAGTCATCACATTACCAAAGCCAAACAAGGACTTATTATTTCCGCAAAACTATAGGCCAACTTCCTTGGAAAGGTCCTCGGAAAGCTCATTCAAACTGAACTGAAGAAATTCAATTCTTAAAGGATAACAACATAATCATCCCACAACAATTCCGATTCCGCGAAGAACACAGCACCACCCACCAGGTGACCAGACTAGTCGAGCACATATGTCAGGCCAGAAACATTAGACACAGTACTGGAGCAGTCCTGCTTGACATCGGATAACGCCTTATCTACAAGCTCCACCAGTACAACTGCCCCATCCACATTATTGCTTCTTTTCTCCGCAACGGAGCATTCTATGTCCATGTACCAGGAGCGGCAAGTAACACTAGATCCATAGAGGCTGGAGTCCCGCAAGGCTCAGTGCTGGGGCCCATTCTCTACTCAATATACACAAACAAACAGCTGGGAGGACACTTGTCACTATTTGCAGACGACACTGCAGTCTACCGCAGCAGTTCTAACCTGCAATATAGAGTCACAAAAATAGAGCAACACCTACAATCCATCCAGAAATGGGCTAACCAATGGAAACAAAAAACAATAAACGCGGAGAAAACCCAAGCAATACAATACGATTCACATTCAAAAAGAATACCTCCTAACCTGCATATACGCCTCAGAAATAACAATCTTCCATGGTCAGGCACAATAAAGTATCTAGGCATCAAGCTGGACAAGAGGTTGACATTTAGAGACCATGTTACACACGTTTGTAACAAGGCTGCAGCAGCAATATTCAGACTGTACCCAATCATCAAAGGAAACAGAATAAATATGCGCGCCAAAAAGAAAATCTTCAAAACCGTCATAGGAACCAGCCATCACTTACGGCTCTGAAAATCTGGTCAATGGCCGCAGACACCAAACATAACAAGAGTAAAAAAGGGTGCAGAACAAATACTTCAGAATTACTGCTGATGCCGGCCGGTACCAGACAAACCGAGACATATACACAAACCATAACATACTCAATCAAAATCCCGGAAATCATCCAAAGAAAAATCCATAAAGTTGTTTTTGTTGTTTTTTTTTTTTTTTTTTTTTTTTTTTTTTTTTTTTTTTCCCACCAAACCACGGATTCGAACCACCCACTCATCAGAAATCTGGGACAAAATCCACCCGACCCAAGAACGACATTTCCCATCACGACAAAACACCACAAACTACAACATACCATGATAAACAAAAATAAAATACAAACACCATAACACTCACTCAAACAACAAACATCTACACACACCCAAGAGACCCATCATTTTGTTACCCAACATAATCAGACAGAAGGCAGGGATCAAGGACAGATCCGGTCCTTCGAGTACAGGGGGTAAAAAATACCCATCAGACCAGCTCTCTCTCTCTCTCTCTCTCTCTCTCTCTCTCTCTCCTCCTCGCTTCTCCGTGCCGACGCTGCCCCGCACACGCGTTCGCGTTCGCGCTCGCGTTCGGCCGACACCACACGACAGGTCTTTGGTGCCCCGCCACTGCGCGCACGCACGCCTCCTCCTCTTCCTTAGTTCTTTTTCGCTTTTCTTTTCTCCCCCGCCCCCCGCTCTCACCGCCACATCATCCCGCAACCCTTGGGGGATGTTTCCCAACATCAACGCGCCCCAATTCCACTCTCTGCCCGTGCCGCACTCTCCACTTTGCTTCTCCCCGTCCCCTACACACACGACTACCGAAACCCCGGTTGACACACCTTCTCGTAGGACAGGGGTGCGTGCGTGCGTGCGTTGTCTTGACGGTGACAGCAACAGCAACGGATCCGTCCATCCCATTCCCCCCCACTCGGTAAAGAACCATTTTCAACCCACACTACACAACAAGGGGGGCACACACGAACGCGAAAGAAAGGGCAGGGCAGGGGCAACTATCTCGTACACATTCTTCCTCAGAACCCACATATCGCATCAACGAACGGCAGGCCAATTGCGGACTCAGCCGTGTCAGGCAAATCCAACCCCAACCAACACCTCCCACGGAAACCCTGACACTGATCCAGCAGTACGTCCACATACATCGCCACACCAAA
Organism: Schistocerca gregaria; assembly: GCF_023897955.1. Classification (NCBI taxonomy): domain Eukaryota; kingdom Metazoa; phylum Arthropoda; class Insecta; order Orthoptera; family Acrididae; genus Schistocerca; species Schistocerca gregaria. The sequence goes on from NW_026062337.1 coordinate 19,788, forward strand.
TACGGGTGACGAGTGAGCAACAAATGGAACAATACACAACAAGGGCTGACCTAATAAAAACTGCACGTCACGTCATACCTTCCAGACAGACGCAGTTCCGACGGGACGGCGGAACCGTATACGTACCTTTCAGCCACAACAACCGACCGACTGGACACGCCCGCGTCTCCAGCCAGCCAACCACCAGGGCCACACAGCCCGCAAGTTTCAGCGTCAACACTTCTTAACGTACGTTGCAAACTTTTCAAAACATTGCCACACACACACACACACACCCCACGAAAAGCGTCAACCTCTCTCACACTGGATACACTCAACACTTTTTGTCGGCGGAGCTTGAGGCCAACGGTTGACACACCCCCACCGGCCACACAGGTTTCCCTTTGAAAATTGCAGTGACGGAGGAGACGCGGCATTACGAGAGGGTTGTTTCCGAGAGCGCGAGCTGGACGGAGCTGCGGCGCCGCCGCCGAGGGGTAATGAACGCACGCGATGCCGCATGACAGCCCATCACCCAAAGTTTCACCCACAACTGCACAGGTCGCACCCCCTTTTCGCGCCATACTAGTGTCGATCGTCAATTACAGCTGACGGTGTTCGCATTTGCCACTTGACGGGGGGGAAAAGAAAACAAACATCTGACACGCCATGTGTTTCTCTCTCTCTCTGTTACATCTAGGTCATTCGGCAGCCACTGTAAAAAAAAAAAAAAAAATATTTTTACGACATGGTTGGGTAAGTGATTTAAAGACAACAATTGTGGGTCACACACCATAGACCATTTCGATAGTGTTCTTGTTCTTCTCTTTTTCCTTTTTTTATCGCTCAATTGAAATAAAACCTGGGGATGATGCAATGCTGCGATATGGCACAACCGTCGTCCATTGTACACAACTCGGGAACAAAAAGAAACCAATTCAGGGAACGTTCGTTCCTTCACAACGTTTCTTTCAACGCACTTGGTCTTTACCATCCTGTATATTCAACACACATTTCCTTTCATCAAACTAGGGCATTTCCATAACAGTATTTGCAATACTGCTTCTTCGACGTCATTTCACCATCTTAACTAGAGACAAACAAACAACAAAATAGGAAAACAGCCCTGAGAACCCCGTCCACCAAATTTCAGTTAGCACGGCATCCAAGATTCTTTTCCGGGGAGTGTGCAGTGCAGCTGACGCTGCTCAGACCATATACCGTCGCCAGTCTCACTCAACTCTTGCGCATTCCATTCTACGCTACGTGACAATGCAAAAATGAATGAATCAAACCCGCCCAGAGAGCGTCTTGTGCGAGGGGACACACGATATAGAGAACAACAAAACACACAGGGGACACCACCAAAGTTGGAGAGAACGTTTCCACCACGGCAGCCGCGCCGTTACGCGCTTTTTTTTTTCCTCCCCCCCACTGCACACCTCCGACACCACGGG
>NW_026062338.1:7500-12500 GCF_023897955.1 Schistocerca gregaria
ATCCTTCCGGTGTCCGGGCCTGGTGAGGTTTCCCGTGTTGAGTCAAATTAAGCCGCAGGCTCCACTCCTGGTGGTGCCCTTCCGTCAATTCCTTTAAGTTTCAGCTTTGCAACCATACTTCCCCCGGAACCCAAAAGCTTTGGTTTCCCGGAGGCTGCCCGCCGAGTCATCGGAGGAACTGCGGCGGATCGCTGGCTGGCATCGTTTATGGTTAGAACTAGGGCGGTATCTGATCGCCTTCGAACCTCTAACTTTCGTTCTTGATTAATGAAAACATACTTGGCAAATGCTTTCGCTTCTGTTCGTCTTGCGACGATCCAAGAATTTCACCTCTAACGTCGCAATACGAATGCCCCCGCCTGTCCCTATTAATCATTACCTCGGGTTCCGAAAACCAACAAAATAGAACCGAGGTCCTATTCCATTATTCCATGCACACAGTATTCAGGCGGGCTTGCCTGCTTTAAGCACTCTAATTTGTTCAAAGTAAACGTGCCGGCCCACCGAGACACTCAACTAAGAGCACCCTGGTAGGATTTCAACGGGGTCCGCCTCGGGACGCGCAAGCACGCCTTCGGCTCGCCCCACCGGCAGGACGTCCCACGATACATGCCAGTTAAACACCGACGGGCGGTGAACCAACAGCGTGGGACACAAATCCAACTACGAGCTTTTTAACCGCAACAACTTTAATATACGCTATTGGAGCTGGAATTACCGCGGCTGCTGGCACCAGACTTGCCCTCCAATAGATACTCGTTAAAGGATTTAAAGTGTACTCATTCCGATTACGGGGCCTCGGATGAGTCCCGTATCGTTATTTTTCGTCACTACCTCCCCGTGCCGGGAGTGGGTAATTTGCGCGCCTGCTGCCTTCCTTGGATGTGGTAGCCGTTTCTCAGGCTCCCTCTCCGGAATCGAACCCTGATTCCCCGTTACCCGTTACAACCATGGTAGGCGCAGAACCTACCATCGACAGTTGATAAGGCAGACATTTGAAAGATGCGTCGCCGGTACGAGGACCGTGCGATCAGCCCAAAGTTATTCAGAGTCACCAAGGCAAACGGACCAGACGAGCCAATCCGATTGGTTTTGATCTAATAAAAGCGTCCCTTCCATCTCTGGTCGGGACTCTGTTTGCATGTATTAGCTCTAGAATTACCACAGTTATCCAAGTAACGTGGGTACGATCTAAGGAACCATAACTGATTTAATGAGCCATTCGCGGTTTCACCTTAATGCGGCTTGTACTGAGACATGCATGGCTTAATCTTTGAGACAAGCATATGACTACTGGCAGGATCAACCAGGGAGCTGCGTCAACGAGAGCTGAGCAGCCGGCCGCCCGGGAGTGTGTCCCGAGGGCCCGCGCGAACACGCAAGCGTCCGCTCAATTATTCTGCAAACAGGAGGAGGCTGAGCTCCCCTGCACGATACACCTCGAAACCCTCTCAGGTCCCGGCGGCGCGCAGCGCCGTCCTAAGTACTTGGTCGGGTTCGAGAGAGGCGCAATCGCCCGGAGATGGGCGAGTAGACGCTTTCAGTGCGAACACCCGTGCTCCCAACTGAGCTTGCCGCTGCCGACAGAGGCCCGGGAGCGTGCTGTCGTGGCATTGCCGGCGGGAAACAACACGCGCCACCTACGGTGACCGGCAGCTCCAACGCCAGCGCCACAGAAGGGCAAAGCCCCACTTGGGTGCAGAAGCGAACTCTCCCAGCACAGCGCACGCGCCAACACGTCCGCAGAGCTGCGATACAAACCACCTGCGAGAACCGCTGGGGGCGACCGAGCAGCAGACGGCGTCGCGACGCCGAGTGCCGGGCGGCGGCGCATCCTCAACGCACACAGTCCGCAATCGGACCAGCACACTGCAGATGTCCACCGCGCTTCGCACCGGGCTCGGCAGAACCCACTTTGGCCGCCTGGCGCCGCGCGCAGGGTGCGCCGGCGCATAGCTGGGACGCCAGCCGGGCCCGTCGGCCGGCGCTCCTGCCACTGGGCGCCCCCCACCAGCCGGCTGTAGTGCGTGCGCTCACGCAGCGCGCGGCCAGCACGCCGGGCGGCCCCCCCTCACCGGCCGGGGACTGTCCCGCCAAGCCACAGCCTCGTATCGCTTCATACCCACATGGCCAACTCAGGTTCGGGGGCATGGCGGGTACCGCCGAAACAACCGGTTCATAGATGTACCGATCGTCGCTATCACCGATGCACCTGCAGCGCGAACAACCGCTCAACAACTGATTTCCAGTTCATTTGCGGATCTTTGGCAGCAAACGTATACGTCAATCTACATTTGCGAAATCTACGATTCTGGCATGCCTGCATGTTATGTGTCACGACACGCTACATCAGCCCACATACACACTGCGGCATGTACACGAGAGAACACGTGGAAGATGGTCCGCGCACGTGTGCAATGTCCCTTGCGCGGTCGACTGTCAACCGGCCTCTGTAGCATGTCGCAGATGTGGAACGCGGTCCACCGTGCTATCATGTTGTGTGGGGCAATACGATTAAATAGGAAAACCCTCGTCGCTACATCAACAGACGGCTCACGCTGATTCCCGGCAGAGGGAGGAGGGGGGGGGGGGGGGGGGCCAACATGCAATACTTTCGTCCGTACCTACCTACCACATGTCTGTACGGCGTACAACAGTGCAATCTCGCTGTAATGGGGAGACGAGACAAGTAGCATCGTGCACAACATATGGCCCTTATGATTCGCCATTGTAGGGCGCAGCCGGTGTACGGTCAAGCATGTGCCACACACACGCGAGACAGATGTAACGACGGATGATCAGTGTGGGTTACGCGTACATCAGCGGACAGTCCACACAGGCCGTACCACAACGTACACTGACTGCATCGACAACCGAATGCAACTGAACAGCTGCAAGGCTCATTTCACAAACAAACGCCTGACCGACCAGCTTGGAAGGGCAGGAGGGGAGGGCGATATTCGTTCTGTAGCGGTACACCCTTCCAGTGGTTAGCGGGACTGTGTAGAAAGTACGCAACACTCGAAAGACCTTTATGTGAGGGTACGCACCATGGCATCAAGAAATACACATGACACCAGAGGATCCAAGCAGTGAACTATGTTCAGAGGGTTGCTGTTAGGCAAAGCTACATTCCTGTGACGTTACATGTGACAGTTAAGGTGCAGCGTAAGTTAGGTTAAGGTGCAGCGTAAGTTAGGTTAAGGTGCAGCGTAACTTAGGTTAAGGTGCAGCGTAAGTTAGGTTAAGGTGCAGCGTAACTTAGGTTAAGGTGCAGCGTAACTTAGGTTAAGGTGCAGCGTAACTTAGGTTAAGGTGCAGCGTAAGTTAGGTTAAGGTGCAGCGTAACTTAGGTTAAGGTGCAGCGTAAGTTAGGTTAAGGTGCAGCGTAAGTTAGGTTAAGGTGCAGCGTAACTTGGGTTAAGGTGCAGCGTAACTTGGGTTAAGGTGCAGCGTAACTTGGGTTAAGGTGCAGCGTAACTTGGGTTAAGGTGCAGCGTAACTTGGGTTAAGGTGCAGCGTAACTTGGGTTAAGGTGCAGCGTAACTTGGGTTAAGGTGCAGCGTAACTTGGGTTAAGGTGCAGCGTAACTTGGGTTAAGGTGCAGCGTAACTTGGGTTAAGGTGCAGCGTAACTTGGGTTAAGGTGCAGCGTAACTTGGGTTAAGGTGCAGCGTAACTTGGGTTAAGGTGCAGCGTAACTTGGGTTAAGGTGCAGCGTAACTTGGGTTAAGGTGCAGCGTAACTTGGGTTAAGGTGCAGCGTAACTTGGGTTAAGGTGCAGCGTAACTTGGGTTAAGGTGCAGCGTAACTTGGGTTAAGGTGCAGCGTAACTTGGGTTAAGGTGCAGCGTAACTTGGGTTAAGGTGCAGCGTAACTTGGGTTAAGGTGCAGCGTAACTTGGGTTAAGGTGCAGCGTAACTTGGGTTAAGGTGCAGCGTAACTTGGGTTAAGGTGCAGCGTAACTTAGGTTAAGGTGCAGCGTAACTTAGGTTAAGGGGCCAACGTGGGTTAGGTTAAGGGGCCAACGTGGGTTAGGTTAAGGGCCAACGTGGGTTAGGTTAAGGGCCAACGTGGGTTAGGTTAAGGGCCAACGTGGGTTAGGTTAAGGGCCAACGTGGGTTAGGTTAAGGGCCAACGTGGGTTAGGTTAAGGGCCAACGTGGGTTAGGTTAAGGGCCAACGTGGGTTAGGTTAAGGGCCAACGTGGGTTAGGTTAAGGGCCAACGTGGGTTAGGTTAAGGGCCAACGTGGGTTAGGTTAAGGGCCAACGTGGGTTAGGTTAAGGGCCAACGTGGGTTAGGTTAAGGGCCAACGTGGGTTAGGTTAAGGGCCAACGTGGGTTAGGTTAAGGGCCAACGTGGGTTAGGTTAAGGGCCAACGTGGGTTAGGTTAAGGGCCAACGTGGGTTAGGTTAAGGGCCAACGTGGGTTAGGTTGCCAGAGATGTGTCAAATCAGGATGTACGTTTGGCTGGTGTCAGGTGGTGGGTTGGTTCGATGCCTTTATAAGGAGTGTGGCCAAAGGGTATTTTATTACTTGTACCTTTTGTGTTGTGGCGTGGCGTTGCGTCCTGTGTTGATACTGGGTGGACCACTGTGGGTGTTGCTGGCTGATTTGAGCTGCGTTGTTTGCGGGTGGTGTGAGACATTCTGTCTTATTAGTGGACGTGACGTTCCTCTTGTCGTTCTTTGGATAGTGTCCTGTGGCAGCGAGGATAAAATGGATGTTGTTGAACGATAGTGCTTTGGTGCTTTCGCTTTGTTACACACAGAGTGGACTGTGAGATAGGGTGACTGGGTCGAGTGCGGTTCACACTGTCCTCCCCAGTTTACAGTATGTATCATCTATGTATGTGGTCCTGCATCATTTACTAAGCAGGGACGTCAGACGACTGAAATATTAGTTATGTACTGATGTAAAGCAGAATGCTTACCTTCCACCAGTGGGCGAGTATCGACTCTGCCCGAGCGTTGCCACCGCAGGAAGCGGTGTCGGAAACA
>NW_026062338.1:20000-22500 GCF_023897955.1 Schistocerca gregaria
CGTCACTACCTCCCCGTGCCGGGAGTGGGTAATTTGCGCGCCTGCTGCCTTCCTTGGATGTGGTAGCCGTTTCTCAGGCTCCCTCTCCGGAATCGAACCCTGATTCCCCGTTACCCGTTACAACCATGGTAGGCGCAGAACCTACCATCGACAGTTGATAAGGCAGACATTTGAAAGATGCGTCGCCGGTACGAGGACCGTGCGATCAGCCCAAAGTTATTCAGAGTCACCAAGGCAAACGGACCAGACGAGCCAATCCGATTGGTTTTGATCTAATAAAAGCGTCCCTTCCATCTCTGGTCGGGACTCTGTTTGCATGTATTAGCTCTAGAATTACCACAGTTATCCAAGTAACGTGGGTACGATCTAAGGAACCATAACTGATTTAATGAGCCATTCGCGGTTTCACCTTAATGCGGCTTGTACTGAGACATGCATGGCTTAATCTTTGAGACAAGCATATGACTACTGGCAGGATCAACCAGGGAGCTGCGTCAACGAGAGCTGAGCAGCCGGCCGCCCGGGAGTGTGTCCCGAGGGCCCGCGCGAACACGCAAGCGTCCGCTCAATTATTCTGCAAACAGGAGGAGGCTGAGCTCCCCTGCACGATACACCTCGAAACCCTCTCAGGTCCCGGCGGCGCGCAGCGCCGTCCTAAGTACTTGGTCGGGTTCGAGAGAGGCGCAATCGCCCGGAGATGGGCGAGTAGACGCTTTCAGTGCGAACACCCGTGCTCCCAACTGAGCTTGCCGCTGCCGACAGAGGCCCGGGAGCGTGCTGTCGTGGCATTGCCGGCGGGAAACAACACGCGCCACCTACGGTGACCGGCAGCTCCAACGCCAGCGCCACAGAAGGGCAAAGCCCCACTTGGGTGCAGAAGCGAACTCTCCCAGCACAGCGCACGCGCCAACACGTCCGCAGAGCTGCGATACAAACCACCTGCGAGAACCGCTGGGGGCGACCGAGCAGCAGACGGCGTCGCGACGCCGAGTGCCGGGCGGCGGCGCATCCTCAACGCACACAGTCCGCAATCGGACCAGCACACTGCAGATGTCCACCGCGCTTCGCACCGGGCTCGGCAGAACCCACTTTGGCCGCCTGGCGCCGCGCGCAGGGTGCGCCGGCGCATAGCTGGGACGCCAGCCGGGCCCGTCGGCCGGCGCTCCTGCCACTGGGCGCCCCCCACCAGCCGGCTGTAGTGCGTGCGCTCACGCAGCGCGCGGCCAGCACGCCGGGCGGCCCCCCCTCACCGGCCGGGGACTGTCCCGCCAAGCCACAGCCTCGTATCGCTTCATACCCACATGGCCAACTCAGGTTCGGGGGCATGGCGGGTACCGCCGAAACAACCGGTTCATAGATGTACCGATCGTCGCTATCACCGATGCACCTGCAGCGCGAACAACCGCTCAACAACTGATTTCCAGTTCATTTGCGGATCTTTGGCAGCAAACGTATACGTCAATCTACATTTGCGAAATCTACGATTCTGGCATGCCTGCATGTTATGTGTCACGACACGCTACATCAGCCCACATACACACTGCGGCATGTACACGAGAGAACACGTGGAAGATGGTCCGCGCACGTGTGCAATGTCCCTTGCGCGGTCGACTGTCAACCGGCCTCTGTAGCATGTCGCAGATGTGGAACGCGGTCCACCGTGCTATCATGTTGTGTGGGGCAATACGATTAAATAGGAAAACCCTCGTCGCTACATCAACAGACGGCTCACGCTGATTCCCGGCAGAGGGAGGAGGGGGGGGGGGGGGGCCAACATGCAATACTTTCGTCCGTACCTACCTACCACATGTCTGTACGGCGTACAACAGTGCAATCTCGCTGTAATGGGGAGACGAGACAAGTAGCATCGTGCACAACATATGGCCCTTATGATTCGCCATTGTAGGGCGCAGCCGGTGTACGGTCAAGCATGTGCCACATTATGTCACTCAGTACGTAACGACGGATGATCAGTGTGGGTTACGCGTACATCAGCGGACAGTCCACACAGGCCGTACCACAACGTACACTGACTGCATCGACAACCGAATGCAACTGAACAGCTGCAAGGCTCATTTCACAAACAAACGCCTGACCGACCAGCTTGGAAGGGCAGGAGGGGAGGGCGATATTCGTTCTGTAGCGGTACACCCTTCCAGTGGTTAGCGGGACTGTGTAGAAAGTACGCAACACTCGAAAGACCTTTATGTGAGGGTACGCACCATGGCATCAAGAAATACACATGACACCAGAGGATCCAAGCAGTGAACTATGTTCAGAGGGTTGCTGTTAGGCAAAGCTACATTCCTGTGACGTTACATGTGACAGTTAAGGTGCAGTGTAAGTTAGGTTAAGGTGCAGCGTAAGTTAGGTTAAGGTGCAGCGTAAGTTAGGTTAAGGTGCAGCGTAAGTTAGGTTAAGGTGCAGCGTAACTTAGGTTAAGGTGCAGCGTAACTTAGGTTAAGGTGCAGCGTAACTTAGGTTAAGGTGCAGCGTAACT
>NW_026062338.1:32500-42500 GCF_023897955.1 Schistocerca gregaria
TGGTAAGGCTGCACCCCACCCCCCCAGAATCCTGTGGCGCGGCGGATTCAGACTGAGGAAGTCGGCCTTTCCGCGCCCAGGCGGTTTGGGAGTAGGGTATCATACTCTATCTGTATCCTGGGTTATCTCTTTTTGTGCTACTATAGGTCTTTCAGGTAGTCCTTTAGGACTTTCTGAGATACCGCGTTAGCCAGTTTGTTTATGATGTCGAAAGTGTCGCGATGTCTGATTAGTCTAAAGGTGTCGTTATGTGGTAGTTGGTCCCGCAGTACTGAGGCCACATCATTGAAAAGGGGGCACTCGTAGACTACATGGTCAGGAGTACCCTCCGGAACACCACAGTCACACGCAGGTGTCGCCTTTTTACCAAATCGACATAGATATGTCGAGTACGGTCCATGCCCAGTGAGGAAGTGGATGAGTCCCCGGGATGGATCGAAATGTGACATTTCCATCCTTTCCCTAACATCTGGTAGGAGCTCAAAGGTACGACGCCCTGTTTCTTCGGTTTCCCACGAAAGTTGCCATAGCAGCTCCCCTTTTTTCCTAATTTCTACTTTATTTTCTGTCCTGCTGCCCAGAATTTCCTCGGTTTTTTCCAAATTCCCCTTTTTAGTCCAGTACCAAGCGGCCTGCTCCCGAATTTTGATATCCAGGGGGCAAAGCCCCATAATAACTAACAGGGCTCCTCCCGGTGTAGTTCTGTATGCCCCCACTGATCTCAGGATCATATTTCTCTGCACTCTCCTCACTGTCATGGCGGGCACCACCCTCGTGAGCCTGTGTGCCCAGACTCCGGATCCGTAACCCACTATGGATGTTAGTATACTGTTATGATAGAGTTTGATGAGATGTGGTGGAAGATGAAACCGCTTATGCCCAATGGAGATGAGGTTGTTGAGTACCTGTAAAGCTCTTTGAGTAACGGTTTCAATGTGTCTACTGAAAGTCCACCTTTCATCAATGATGATACCTAGATAGCGTGTCTCACGTCGCCGGAGAACTGGTGATCCATCTATCCTAACAGTTGGGTTACGAGCTAATTGTCCCTTTAGAAGAAGATAGGTAGACTTGGCCGGTGAAATTGTCATTTTTGTCTTGCGGCACCACAGTTGGAGTGTGTTTATTGCTCTCTCGATCTTAGGCTCTATGTCCTCTCGGCTACGGCCGCCGACCAGTAGGAGGAGATCATCTGCGTAGGCTATCACCTCCAGCACTTCGTCGCTTTGTTGTAATGTATCTAGTAAGGGTTCCATGTGGATGTCCCAGAACAGCGGACCCAGTACGGAACCCTGGGGACATCCCTTGGTGATAGTTTTCCTTACTCTTGTGCTAGCAGATGATAGCCAGACCTCCCGATCTTCACAATAGCTCCTCAGACAGCCATATAGCGGCCCTGGACACTCCTTCTCCCTTAAGCAGGAGAAGAGCGAAGGCCACCACAGGTTGTCGAAGGCGCCACTTATATCCACCATGATGCCAACAACGTACTTGTACGGGGTAGAGCCGCAGACCTCGGCCGCCAGGGCGATTGCATCAGATGCCGATCGTCCAGACCTGAAGCCAAACTGCCTGTTGCTCATTCCACACAGCACTCGGTGTGCCGCCAGTCTATCAGCCAGAAGTCTCTCCAGAATCTTCCCAAGCAGATCAAGCAGGCAGATAGGTCTATAAGATTTGGTTTCTGCTGGGTCTTTGTCAGCCCCTTTCTTTATAATTACCACATTTGCCCTCTTCCATATTCGAGGGAACTTTTTCTGCTTGAGGCATTCGTTATATAAATGAGTTAGAGGGGCGACTATCTGGGGGGCCAGGAATTGCACCACTTCCGCCACAATACCGTCTGGCCCAGGAGCTTTTCCTCTCTTCAGGGAATTTATGTGGCCAGCTACCTCTTCTTCTGAGAATGGGTAGACTGCCATATCATTTTCATACGCATTGTTGTTATTCTCCCGCAGCTGCCGTTGTTCATCTGTCTCATCCGCTGTATCATCAGGCAACAGGGAGTGGAGAAGGACCTCAGCAGTTTCCTGCCAAGACCCCGTCATCCGGTCCCCATGCCTGACGGTTGAAAGCTCCATCGGAGAACGGATCTTTTCCCGGACAAGCCTGTAGGGAACTCCCCATGGGTCTAATGCTAGTTGGTTCAGAACAAAGTGTTCCCAACTTTTTGTTCTAACTTCCCGTAGCTGTTTTTGGAAGTTATCTTTGGCTTCCCGGTAAAGCTGCAGCCATCTTTGTCTTTCTTGCCAGACGACACTGCGCTGGTAGTGCCTCCTGAGCCTTCTGACCGACCGGCGCATCTCCTCTAGTTCAGCAGACCATGGTGATGGAGAGGCCGCCATGGCCCTCCTCCTAGTAGGTACGGCTGCCTTGACTGCTCGAGTTATTACTGAGACCAGTTCTTCGGCTCTGTTGTCAACGTCAAAGTGTCTGTGGTCGTCACCTTCTGATATCGGAGGAATGTCGCACTCCCCAGCAAGTCTCTCCCAGTCGGCTCTATTGTAATTGTATTGTATTTCCCACCCCATGGCCCAGCGGCTCTCGCCATCTCCTATGTTGAAAGTAATAAGATTGTGGTCACTTGTAGTGGCATTCTCAACTACTTTCCATTGCTGGATTAGGTATGCTGCGTTTGGCGTAGCCAGGGTCACGTCGATGTTTGTGCCTTGGCCCCCTCCCGCCGCATAGGTCGGAGGGTTGCCTGGCTTGTTAGCCACTACAAGCTGCAAGGCCATGATGGCTTCTTCTGCCTTCTCTCCATTGGGATCCCTGGTGCCGCTGTACCATAAGGGGGATTTGGCATTCATATCGGCAGTCACAAATGTTTTCCGCCCCCGCAACGCCGTGATAGCTGTGGTGAGATGAGCTAGGTGTCTTTCAATATCATCACCATATTGAAAGTATGTGTTGATCATAATAATAGCTCCTGCTGGAGATTGTAGCTCCACGACGTTGCAGTGGCTGGTTGTGAACTGCGTTAGAACTGTAGCCCTTATCAGTTTGTTAGTGATAATAATTGCCGCTTTTGGGTCTTCACCTCTGCAGACGACTTGCCAGGTCGCAGCTGTGAAAGCAATCTTCCCGTTTAGGGAGTACGGCTCCTGCAGGCAGACCACATCCAGTCTCCTCTCCTCCACTTCCCTTCGCAACTCCTGCATGACAAGTCTGCTGTTATGGGTGTTTAGTTGGCCAATGGTGATTTCCGTCATGTAGTTGTCTATGGAGTGTATGTGTGAATCCTGTCATGAGGCCATGTTTTGTTCCAGTCGAATGTGATACGTCCATTTGCCAGAACAGCTTGTCGATAAATTTCATTCAGGTCGAATTTTTCTCCACGTCTGTCAAAGACTTTCTTTAGTAGGTCACGCAGGGCTCCGAAGTCAGTGGGGAGATTCACTGACTTGAGTTGAATTCTGTCCACAGCCTCCATTACCGAGAAGGTGACTCTCTGTCCATATTCATGTCCCACCCGAACCACATGTCTCAAGGCAGTGGTCAGGGTAGTCGGCTGCTCCAGCCTCGCCAGTTGCATGGTGAGTTCCAGGTTTGGATAGACTCTGACTGGATCGACAGGTGGCAGTCTCACTACAGGATCTTTTATTGCATCTGGTTCACTTGAACTAGTTATTTTATTTTCTTGAACTGGTTGTTTTGTTGTTATATTTAATTCTGCTGAGACTGCCACCGTCTCTGGTACAGGATGCCGTTGCCGTAGGTCTTTTGTCGGCCTTGTTTCCCTGCTTGGGGAGGAGGGGAGCGTGACTGCCAGAGGCCTCGTTTGTGTCCCTCTATCCGTAGTGGTAGAGTCGGTTTGAGTGCTTTTATCTACGGTTCTGGTTGTGGTGCCCATGTGCAACCTCAAGAAAAGCTTGAAAGCACTCGCCCTCAGGGCATCCCTCCTCCTTTTGCTAGGGGATTTCCTTTTGGGCATCCTGTTGGCTTTGGTTTGATCAGCCATAGTCTATTCTTGAAATAAGCCTTTGTTCCAGAAGTCTGTAGGTGGGGCAGCTACGTCCCGTGGTACCACAGGGCTTTTTACCCCGTCTCTTGCAGGGGATACAAACCGCCGCCGCCCTACAGTCCTTCCTGACGTGGCCATCCTCGCCACATTTCGAGCAGGCCGACCCCCTGGTACAGTGCCTCAAAACGTGGTCGAGATCTCCACAATTGTGGCAACGCGGTACGACCAGAAAGTCGCGTGTGTTAATGGCGTGAAAGCCGACATATAGTCTGCCCATTGCTGTAATTCTTTTCCACATGTGAGCGGAGACCTCGGCAACGTGATGGACCACATCACGGTCCCGAGGCCCGGTTTTGAATCTCAAATTGAAGTTTGCTTTAAATTCTTCTTCTGTCATATCATCAAAATTCTGAGCCTTTATAGATTTTTGCAGTTCTTCATTCGTCATGACTGTTGGTACATCATACAAGATGACCAATGGGTTTCTTTTCCTCGGTGGCTCGCATTTGACCACCGAGTTTAGTTTTGCATTATTTAACAGTTTCTCTTTGTCTTCTTCTGAAGCTACTTCAACAATGACAGAGTTTCTGCTGGGTTTTACCTTATTTATTTTAATTTTGTCTTTAGCTGGATTGATAGTTGTCGTAAGCAATTCCTGTATTCTTTTAACGCTAGTGTCTTGACCTGGTAGGGTTCTTAGGAATACCGTTGTGTCAGATCTTTTAGTAACTTTTGCAATGGTATCCTTTGTAGTCTGCGGTTTTGGTGGCGCTTGTGCGACCACCGCCGCCCAGGTCTTTCCGGGTTGTTTCCTTAGTCTCTCATTTTCTTTTGTCAGTTCTTCCACTCGGCCCTCAAGCTTGGCGTTTGCGATAGCCCACGCCGCCAGTTCATTTTTGATTATAGTCAGAGCCGCTTGACTAATTTTACCATTTTTAATATGTTGCTCGAGGAGCAATGATATTCTCGTGTGTCTTTGTAGAACGTTTTCCTCAGTTGCCTGTCCCGACTCGTCCTGAGGAGCGGGTTCAGACATCACGGAAGCTCGCGTTGGCGCACTCGAATCACTCGTTTCCGGTGTAGCCATGATGACGAGTGATAAAAAAGGGGTGGGAGCCCGTCTCTTGCCCCGGACCGGCTCCTCTGGCATGGGGGGGGACTTCTGCAGCTCGCTCACCGACCTCGCCCCTAGGTCAAGAGCACTCCAGAGCTGCTGGGTTCAGCGCGCCGTTTCCAGCGCACTGGTCCCCCTCGGTGACTTCGTCATCGGCGATTTCACGCGACGCACCCCGGCAACTGCACCCCGCACTCCGGAGAGGCGGATGCACCTCTCGCCCTTCGCCGCCTACTTGCCCGAGTTTCCACCTCTCGGCCAGGGACCCACTCCTACTCAGGTGGCGGGCCGGTCCCCCAGGCGTTCGGCGGTCTGGACCCATCTAACCTGGCGCAGGCGATGTTACCACCACCTGGGTTTGGCAGAACACGCCCCGGATACCCAGGGGCGCGGCGAAGCACCCTTGCCGACACGCGCCGCGATCCCACGTCGACAAACGAGATCGCCGGCATGCAGAGCACCTGTTGTTCTGTGCCCTGCGAAAAGAAGGGACTGATGTATGGTCCCTCGACACAGCTCCCCCTGTGCCATGCACCCTTCGCTTTCGCATCGGGTTGGGTCGCAGCTCTCCCTTTTGTCGCAAGGCAAAAAGCCAAGCTTAACGTCTGGCACCACGGGAAGGCGGAAAGAGCCACTTGGGAAGGAGAGGCTGTAAGAGACGCGTCACTTCCCCTGTGAGGACTGCCGCGGCACGCCCATCTGGAAGCGATACGCCCCAGTGCGAGCCTCCGTGCCTTACGGCGCGCCGGCTACGGGCGGGCCCGCGCCGAACGCGCCGTCGAGCGACCGACCTCACGCCAGACTCGGGACTCTGTTTGCATGTATTAGCTCTAGAATTACCACAGTTATCCAAGTAACGTGGGTACGATCTAAGGAACCATAACTGATTTAATGAGCCATTCGCGGTTTCACCTTAATGCGGCTTGTACTGAGACATGCATGGCTTAATCTTTGAGACAAGCATATGACTACTGGCAGGATCAACCAGGGAGCTGCGTCAACGAGAGCTGAGCAGCCGGCCGCCCGGGAGTGTGTCCCGAGGGCCCGCGCGAACACGCAAGCGTCCGCTCAATTATTCTGCAAACAGGAGGAGGCTGAGCTCCCCTGCACGATACACCTCGAAACCCTCTCAGGTCCCGGCGGCGCGCAGCGCCGTCCTAAGTACTTGGTCGGGTTCGAGAGAGGCGCAATCGCCCGGAGATGGGCGAGTAGACGCTTTCAGTGCGAACACCCGTGCTCCCAACTGAGCTTGCCGCTGCCGACAGAGGCCCGGGAGCGTGCTGTCGTGGCATTGCCGGCGGGAAACAACACGCGCCACCTACGGTGACCGGCAGCTCCAACGCCAGCGCCACAGAAGGGCAAAGCCCCACTTGGGTGCAGAAGCGAACTCTCCCAGCACAGCGCACGCGCCAACACGTCCGCAGAGCTGCGATACAAACCACCTGCGAGAACCGCTGGGGGCGACCGAGCAGCAGACGGCGTCGCGACGCCGAGTGCCGGGCGGCGGCGCATCCTCAACGCACACAGTCCGCAATCGGACCAGCACACTGCAGATGTCCACCGCGCTTCGCACCGGGCTCGGCAGAACCCACTTTGGCCGCCTGGCGCCGCGCGCAGGGTGCGCCGGCGCATAGCTGGGACGCCAGCCGGGCCCGTCGGCCGGCGCTCCTGCCACTGGGCGCCCCCCACCAGCCGGCTGTAGTGCGTGCGCTCACGCAGCGCGCGGCCAGCACGCCGGGCGGCCCCCCCTCACCGGCCGGGGACTGTCCCGCCAAGCCACAGCCTCGTATCGCTTCATACCCACATGGCCAACTCAGGTTCGGGGGCATGGCGGGTACCGCCGAAACAACCGGTTCATAGATGTACCGATCGTCGCTATCACCGATGCACCTGCAGCGCGAACAACCGCTCAACAACTGATTTCCAGTTCATTTGCGGATCTTTGGCAGCAAACGTATACGTCAATCTACATTTGCGAAATCTACGATTCTGGCATGCCTGCATGTTATGTGTCACGACACGCTACATCAGCCCACATACACACTGCGGCATGTACACGAGAGAACACGTGGAAGATGGTCCGCGCACGTGTGCAATGTCCCTTGCGCGGTCGACTGTCAACCGGCCTCTGTAGCATGTCGCAGATGTGGAACGCGGTCCACCGTGCTATCATGTTGTGTGGGGCAATACGATTAAATAGGAAAACCCTCGTCGCTACATCAACAGACGGCTCACGCTGATTCCCGGCAGAGGGAGGAGGGGGGGGGGGGGGGGCCAACATGCAATACTTTCGTCCGTACCTACCTACCACATGTCTGTACGGCGTACAACAGTGCAATCTCGCTGTAATGGGGAGACGAGACAAGTAGCATCGTGCACAACATATGGCCCTTATGATTCGCCATTGTAGGGCGCAGCCGGTGTACGGTCAAGCATGTGCCACATTATGTCACTCAGTACGTAACGACGGATGATCAGTGTGGGTTACGCGTACATCAGCGGACAGTCCACACAGGCCGTACCACAACGTACACTGACTGCATCGACAACCGAATGCAACTGAACAGCTGCAAGGCTCATTTCACAAACAAACGCCTGACCGACCAGCTTGGAAGGGCAGGAGGGGAGGGCGATATTCGTTCTGTAGCGGTACACCCTTCCAGTGGTTAGCGGGACTGTGTAGAAAGTACGCAACACTCGAAAGACCTTTATGTGAGGGTACGCACCATGGCATCAAGAAATACACATGACACCAGAGGATCCAAGCAGTGAACTATGTTCAGAGGGTTGCTGTTAGGCAAAGCTACATTCCTGTGACGTTACATGTGACAGTTAAGGTGCAGTGTAAGTTAGGTTAAGGTGCAGCGTAAGTTAGGTTAAGGTGCAGCGTAAGTTAGGTTAAGGTGCAGCGTAAGTTAGGTTAAGGTGCAGCGTAAGTTAGGTTAAGGTGCAGCGTAACTTAGGTTAAGGTGCAGCGTAACTTAGGTTAAGGTGCAGCGTAAGTTAGGTTAAGGTGCAGCGTAAGTTAGGTTAAGGTGCAGCGTAAGTTAGGTTAAGGTGCAGCGTAAGTTAGGTTAAGGTGCAGCGTAAGTTAGGTTAAGGTGCAGCGTAACTTGGGTTAAGGTGCAGCGTAACTTGGGTTAAGGTGCAGCGTAACTTGGGTTAAGGTGCAGCGTAACTTGGGTTAAGGTGCAGCGTAACTTGGGTTAAGGTGCAGCGTAACTTGGGTTAAGGTGCAGCGTAACTTGGGTTAAGGTGCAGCGTAACTTGGGTTAAGGTGCAGCGTAACTTGGGTTAAGGTGCAGCGTAACTTGGGTTAAGGTGCAGCGTAACTTGGGTTAAGGTGCAGCGTAACTTGGGTTAAGGTGCAGCGTAACTTGGGTTAAGGTGCAGCGTAACTTGGGTTAAGGTGCAGCGTAACTTGGGTTAAGGTGCAGCGTAACTTGGGTTAAGGTGCAGCGTAACTTGGGTTAAGGTGCAGCGTAACTTGGGTTAAGGTGCAGCGTAACTTAGGTTAAGGTGCAGCGTAACTTAGGTTAAGGGGCCAACGTGGGTTAGGTTAAGGGGCCAACGTGGGTTAGGTTAAGGGCCAACGTGGGTTAGGTTAAGGGCCAACGTGGGTTAGGTTAAGGGCCAACGTGGGTTAGGTTAAGGGCCAACGTGGGTTAGGTTAAGGGCCAACGTGGGTTAGGTTAAGGGCCAACGTGGGTTAGGTTAAGGGCCAACGTGGGTTAGGTTAAGGGCCAACGTGGGTTAGGTTAAGGGCCAACGTGGGTTAGGTTAAGGGCCAACGTGGGTTAGGTTAAGGGCCAACGTGGGTTAGGTTAAGGGCCAACGTGGGTTAGGTTAAGGGCCAACGTGGGTTAGGTTAAGGGCCAACGTGGGTTAGGTTAAGGGCCAACGTGGGTTAGGTTAAGGGCCAACGTGGGTTAGGTTAAGGGCCAACGTGGGTTAGGTTAAGGGCCAACGTGGGTTAGGTTAAGGGCCAACGTGGGTTAGGTTAAGGGCCAACGTGGGTTAGGTTAAGGGCCAACGTGGGTTAGGTTAAGGGCCAACGTGGGTTAGGTTGCCAGAGATGTGTCAAATCAGGATGTACGTTTGGCTGGTGTCAGGTGGTGGGTTGGTTCGATGCCTTTATAAGGAGTGTGGCCAAAGGGTATTTTATTACTTGTACCTTTTGTGTTGTGGCGTGGCGTTGCGTCCTGTGTTGATACTGGGTGGACCACTGTGGGTGTTGCTGGCTGATTTGAGCTGCGTTGTTTGCGGGTGGTGTGAGACATTCTGTCTTATTAGTGGACGTGACGTTCCTCTTGTCGTTCTTTGGATAGTGTCCTGTGGCAGCGAGGATAAAATGGATGTTGTTGAACGATAGTGCTTTGGTGCTTTCGCTTTGTTACACACAGAGTGGACTGTGAGATAGGGTGACTGGGTCGAGTGCGGTTCACACTGTCCTCCCCAGTTTACAGTATGTATCATCTATGTATGTGGTCCTGCATCATTTACTAAGCAGGGACGTCAGACGACTGAAATATTAGTTATGTACTGATGTAAAGCAGAATGCTTACCTTCCACCAGTGGGCGAGTATCGACTCTGCCCCAGCGTTGCCACCGCAGGAAGCGGTGTCGGAAACACTACCCGCACACCGTCACCACTGTGCGGGGGGACGGACCCTCTATATCCTCAGCGGCGCACTCTTTGCCACCGGGCGTCACGTCTCGCGGCCCGCCGTCCAGAGCATGTATTGGGACAGCGGGACTTTGGCTTTTGGGAGATAACTCTTCATGAAGTGGAAGATATAGGGGTGGACTGCAATGTACGATTGCGGGAAAAGTCCGCCGTACATCCGCTCGAGTTGCGAGTCGGGCGGTGGGGGTGGCGCATTCACAGGTGCGGCTGGAGTGACCGTCGGTCCACCACTTTT
>NW_026062338.1:50000-52500 GCF_023897955.1 Schistocerca gregaria
TACCACAGTTATCCAAGTAACGTGGGTACGATCTAAGGAACCATAACTGATTTAATGAGCCATTCGCGGTTTCACCTTAATGCGGCTTGTACTGAGACATGCATGGCTTAATCTTTGAGACAAGCATATGACTACTGGCAGGATCAACCAGGGAGCTGCGTCAACGAGAGCTGAGCAGCCGGCCGCCCGGGAGTGTGTCCCGAGGGCCCGCGCGAACACGCAAGCGTCCGCTCAATTATTCTGCAAACAGGAGGAGGCTGAGCTCCCCTGCACGATACACCTCGAAACCCTCTCAGGTCCCGGCGGCGCGCAGCGCCGTCCTAAGTACTTGGTCGGGTTCGAGAGAGGCGCAATCGCCCGGAGATGGGCGAGTAGACGCTTTCAGTGCGAACACCCGTGCTCCCAACTGAGCTTGCCGCTGCCGACAGAGGCCCGGGAGCGTGCTGTCGTGGCATTGCCGGCGGGAAACAACACGCGCCACCTACGGTGACCGGCAGCTCCAACGCCAGCGCCACAGAAGGGCAAAGCCCCACTTGGGTGCAGAAGCGAACTCTCCCAGCACAGCGCACGCGCCAACACGTCCGCAGAGCTGCGATACAAACCACCTGCGAGAACCGCTGGGGGCGACCGAGCAGCAGACGGCGTCGCGACGCCGAGTGCCGGGCGGCGGCGCATCCTCAACGCACACAGTCCGCAATCGGACCAGCACACTGCAGATGTCCACCGCGCTTCGCACCGGGCTCGGCAGAACCCACTTTGGCCGCCTGGCGCCGCGCGCAGGGTGCGCCGGCGCATAGCTGGGACGCCAGCCGGGCCCGTCGGCCGGCGCTCCTGCCACTGGGCGCCCCCCACCAGCCGGCTGTAGTGCGTGCGCTCACGCAGCGCGCGGCCAGCACGCCGGGCGGCCCCCCCTCACCGGCCGGGGACTGTCCCGCCAAGCCACAGCCTCGTATCGCTTCATACCCACATGGCCAACTCAGGTTCGGGGGCATGGCGGGTACCGCCGAAACAACCGGTTCATAGATGTACCGATCGTCGCTATCACCGATGCACCTGCAGCGCGAACAACCGCTCAACAACTGATTTCCAGTTCATTTGCGGATCTTTGGCAGCAAACGTATACGTCAATCTACATTTGCGAAATCTACGATTCTGGCATGCCTGCATGTTATGTGTCACGACACGCTACATCAGCCCACATACACACTGCGGCATGTACACGAGAGAACACGTGGAAGATGGTCCGCGCACGTGTGCAATGTCCCTTGCGCGGTCGACTGTCAACCGGCCTCTGTAGCATGTCGCAGATGTGGAACGCGGTCCACCGTGCTATCATGTTGTGTGGGGCAATACGATTAAATAGGAAAACCCTCGTCGCTACATCAACAGACGGCTCACGCTGATTCCCGGCAGAGGGAGGAGGGGGGGGGGGGGGGCAACATGCAATACTTTCGTCCGTACCTACCTACCACATGTCTGTACGGCGTACAACAGTGCAATCTCGCTGTAATGGGGAGACGAGACAAGTAGCATCGTGCACAACATATGGCCCTTATGATTCGCCATTGTAGGGCGCAGCCGGTGTACGGTCAAGCATGTGCCACATTATGTCACTCAGTACGTAACGACGGATGATCAGTGTGGGTTACGCGTACATCAGCGGACAGTCCACACAGGCCGTACCACAACGTACACTGACTGCATCGACAACCGAATGCAACTGAACAGCTGCAAGGCTCATTTCACAAACAAACGCCTGACCGACCAGCTTGGAAGGGCAGGAGGGGAGGGCGATATTCGTCTGTAGCGGTACACCCTTCCAGTGGTTAGCGGGACTGTGTAGAAAGTACGCAACACTCGAAAGACCTTTATGTGAGGGTACGCACCATGGCATCAAGAAATACACATGACACCAGAGGATCCAAGCAGTGAACTATGTTCAGAGGGTTGCTGTTAGGCAAAGCTACATTCCTGTGACGTTACATGTGACAGTTAAGGTGCAGTGTAAGTTAGGTTAAGGTGCAGCGTAAGTTAGGTTAAGGTGCAGCGTAAGTTAGGTTAAGGTGCAGCGTAACTTAGGTTAAGGTGCAGCGTAACTTAGGTTAAGGTGCAGCGTAACTTAGGTTAAGGTGCAGCGTAACTTAGGTTAAGGTGCAGCGTAAGTTAGGTTAAGGTGCAGCGTAACTTAGGTTAAGGTGCAGCGTAAGTTAGGTTAAGGTGCAGCGTAAGTTAGGTTAAGGTGCAGCGTAACTTGGGTTAAGGTGCAGCGTAACTTGGGTTAAGGTGCAGCGTAACTTGGGTTAAGGTGCAGCGTAACTTGGGTTAAGGTGCAGCGTAACTTGGGTTAAGGTGCAGCGTAACTTGGGTTAAGGTGCAGCGTAACTTGGGTTAAGGTGCAGCGTAACTTGGGTTAAGGTGCAGCGTAACTTGGGTTAAGGTGCAGCGTAACTTGGGTTAAGGTGCAGCGTAACTTGGGTTAAGGTGCAGCGTAACTTGGGTT
>NW_026062338.1:62500-65000 GCF_023897955.1 Schistocerca gregaria
CTGCAGATGTCCACCGCGCTTCGCACCGGGCTCGGCAGAACCCACTTTGGCCGCCTGGCGCCGCGCGCAGGGTGCGCCGGCGCATAGCTGGGACGCCAGCCGGGCCCGTCGGCCGGCGCTCCTGCCACTGGGCGCCCCCCACCAGCCGGCTGTAGTGCGTGCGCTCACGCAGCGCGCGGCCAGCACGCCGGGCGGCCCCCCCTCACCGGCCGGGGACTGTCCCGCCAAGCCACAGCCTCGTATCGCTTCATACCCACATGGCCAACTCAGGTTCGGGGGCATGGCGGGTACCGCCGAAACAACCGGTTCATAGATGTACCGATCGTCGCTATCACCGATGCACCTGCAGCGCGAACAACCGCTCAACAACTGATTTCCAGTTCATTTGCGGATCTTTGGCAGCAAACGTATACGTCAATCTACATTTGCGAAATCTACGATTCTGGCATGCCTGCATGTTATGTGTCACGACACGCTACATCAGCCCACATACACACTGCGGCATGTACACGAGAGAACACGTGGAAGATGGTCCGCGCACGTGTGCAATGTCCCTTGCGCGGTCGACTGTCAACCGGCCTCTGTAGCATGTCGCAGATGTGGAACGCGGTCCACCGTGCTATCATGTTGTGTGGGGCAATACGATTAAATAGGAAAACCCTCGTCGCTACATCAACAGACGGCTCACGCTGATTCCCGGCAGAGGGAGGAGGGGGGGGGGGGGGGGGGCCAACATGCAATACTTTCGTCCGTACCTACCTACCACATGTCTGTACGGCGTACAACAGTGCAATCTCGCTGTAATGGGGAGACGAGACAAGTAGCATCGTGCACAACATATGGCCCTTATGATTCGCCATTGTAGGGCGCAGCCGGTGTACGGTCAAGCATGTGCCACATTATGTCACTCAGTACGTAACGACGGATGATCAGTGTGGGTTACGCGTACATCAGCGGACAGTCCACACAGGCCGTACCACAACGTACACTGACTGCATCGACAACCGAATGCAACTGAACAGCTGCAAGGCTCATTTCACAAACAAACGCCTGACCGACCAGCTTGGAAGGGCAGGAGGGGAGGGCGATATTCGTTCTGTAGCGGTACACCCTTCCAGTGGTTAGCGGGACTGTGTAGAAAGTACGCAACACTCGAAAGACCTTTATGTGAGGGTACGCACCATGGCATCAAGAAATACACATGACACCAGAGGATCCAAGCAGTGAACTATGTTCAGAGGGTTGCTGTTAGGCAAAGCTACATTCCTGTGACGTTACATGTGACAGTTAAGGTGCAGTGTAAGTTAGGTTAAGGTGCAGCGTAAGTTAGGTTAAGGTGCAGCGTAAGTTAGGTTAAGGTGCAGCGTAAGTTAGGTTAAGGTGCAGCGTAACTTAGGTTAAGGTGCAGCGTAACTTAGGTTAAGGTGCAGCGTAACTTAGGTTAAGGTGCAGCGTAAGTTAGGTTAAGGTGCAGCGTAACTTAGGTTAAGGTGCAGCGTAAGTTAGGTTAAGGTGCAGCGTAAGTTAGGTTAAGGTGCAGCGTAACTTGGGTTAAGGTGCAGCGTAACTTGGGTTAAGGTGCAGCGTAACTTGGGTTAAGGTGCAGCGTAACTTGGGTTAAGGTGCAGCGTAACTTGGGTTAAGGTGCAGCGTAACTTGGGTTAAGGTGCAGCGTAACTTGGGTTAAGGTGCAGCGTAACTTGGGTTAAGGTGCAGCGTAACTTGGGTTAAGGTGCAGCGTAACTTGGGTTAAGGTGCAGCGTAACTTGGGTTAAGGTGCAGCGTAACTTGGGTTAAGGTGCAGCGTAACTTGGGTTAAGGTGCAGCGTAACTTGGGTTAAGGTGCAGCGTAACTTGGGTTAAGGTGCAGCGTAACTTGGGTTAAGGTGCAGCGTAACTTGGGTTAAGGTGCAGCGTAACTTGGGTTAAGGTGCAGCGTAACTTGGGTTAAGGTGCAGCGTAACTTGGGTTAAGGTGCAGCGTAACTTGGGTTAAGGTGCAGCGTAACTTGGGTTAAGGTGCAGCGTAACTTGGGTTAAGGTGCAGCGTAACTTGGGTTAAGGTGCAGCGTAACTTGGGTTAAGGTGCAGCGTAACTTGGGTTAAGGTGCAGCGTAACTTGGGTTAAGGTGCAGCGTAACTTGGGTTAAGGTGCAGCGTAACTTGGGTTAAGGTGCAGCGTAACTTAGGTTAAGGTGCAGCGTAACTTAGGTTAAGGGGCCAACGTGGGTTAGGTTAAGGGGCCAACGTGGGTTAGGTTAAGGGCCAACGTGGGTTAGGTTAAGGGCCAACGTGGGTTAGGTTAAGGGCCAACGTGGGTTAGGTTAAGGGCCAACGTGGGTTAGGTTAAGGGCCAACGTGGGTTAGGTTAAGGGCCAACGTGGGTTAGGTTAAGGGCCAACGTGGGTTAGGTTAAGGGCCAACGTGGGTTAGGTTAAGGGCCAACGTGGGTTAGGTTAAGGGCCAACGTGGGTTAGGTTAAGGGCCAACGTGGGTTAGGT
>NW_026062338.1:70000-75000 GCF_023897955.1 Schistocerca gregaria
AACAGTGCCGGCCACCATAGGTTGTCGAAAGCCCCAGCGATGTCAACCATTATCCCCGCAACGTACTTGGCTGTAGATGTGTCCACCAACAACATTGCCTTGTTTATAGCATCTTCTGTACACAGACCCCTCCTGAATCCATATTGGTCGGGACTGCGTCCCCTAAGTTCCCGGTGTTGCTCTAGCCGAAGGCATAGGAGCTTCTCCTGGAGCTTAGCCATGGAGTTCAAGAGACAGATGGGTCGGTATGATTTCGGCACTTCCGGATCCTTGTCCTCACCCTTTATCAGAATGACCACTTCGGCCAACTTCCACGATTCTGGTACCCGTCCCTGACGTAAGCACTCATTGTAGAGGTTAGTCAGGTAAGGGCAGATCTCCGCGCACAGGGCTTGGAGAACCTCGGCAGCGAGTCCATCATGGCCCGTCGCCTTTTTACGGCGCAATTCAAGAATTGCGGCGGTAACTTCACGTTCAGTGAACGGAGCAACAGGCGTCTCATCGGCATACAGCTCATGGAGTTGTCGCCTCAAATTCCCCTGTTCCTCGTCCTCATCTTCGCTACTATCGTCGGGCAATAAGGTACTCATGAGGAGCTCAGCTGACTCTTGCCAGTCCTTGGTGTGACTGCCATCGATCTTCCTTAGGGTCGACAGGACCGTCGGTGACCGAACTTTTGACACGGCAATCCTGTACGGTGTACCCCAGGGGTCAGCCGCCAGACTGTCACGAACAAAAGACTGCCAACTCTCAGTCCGTACTGTGTGCAGTGCCCGCTTAAACACGGCTTTGGCCCGCCTGTACCGCGCAAGCGTGGCCTCACGAATGTGATCGCCTACGCTGCGCTGGTAATGCCGCCGCGCTCTTCTGCATTCGCGTCGGAGACGCTGCAGCTCAGGGTTCCAAGGTGCCTTAGGCATTTTCCCTGTGTGGGCCAACGGGACTGCGCCTGTTGCTGCTGTCTGTATGGCCGCCGTCAGATCTTCTGCAGCTTTGTCAACGTCCACAACGCGATCCATTGGCCAATTCGGTATCACTAGATTACCTCTTAGTCGATCCCAATTAGCCTTTCGCCAGTTGTACTTGACGGTGCCGTTCACCTGGTCTTCAGGAGGAGGCTCCCCATCATAGGCTACAGTGAATGTGATCAGATTGTGGTCACTTAGTGTCATTCCCCGCCATACCTTCCAGTTCTCCGCACGGAGATGCTCGTGTGCACTCTTCAGTGTCACATCGATATTCGAGGTCGCTCCACGGCGGCCTTCGAAAGTTGGTGGGAAGTTTGGTCGGTTCAGCACTTCTAGTCTGAGCTCGTGAATTGCTTCAGCGAGTCTCTCACCTCGCCTGGCGGCGCGTCGAGCACCAAGAGGCGTGATGTCACTGTGCCATAGGGGTGACATGGCATTTGCGTCCATTGTGCAAATCAGCAAGTCATTGCGGTAGAACCCAACCGCCTCTTTTAACTGGTCGATATACGGTCTTTCTCTGTGCCTGTACTGAAAGTACATATTTAGCACGAAAAAGGTGAAATCGCCAGTATTTATCTCAGCTAACACCATGCATCTGTTGCTTAGGTGCGCCACTTTGACTGCTCTGAAGGAACGATTTAGCACAACAATTGCTGCCATAGGATGCTCTCCCCCAGCCAGGATCTGAGCTGTTGTCGGCATATATCAGATCTTTCCGTCCCTAGAGTAGGGCTCTTGCAGACATAATATGTCTAGAGACTCCTCCTCCGCTCGGCGTCGTACCTCCTGCATCACCGCTTGCGTTCGCGCGCAGTTCAGCTGTCCTATCTTAACCGACATTGGCATTGTGATTTTTCACAGTCCGGTCGGGGACAGGAGAGGTAGCGGCCGGAATGGAGACGGTTGACGAGAGGTCTTGTCTCCCATAGTCTGTCCGCTGGATTTTGCGTTGAGTGAGAATCCTGTAGTAGGCACACTCTTTGCCTGGCGTTTCGCATGTGCGATTACGCTTTTTGCACGGGATACAGACCGCTCGGTCCCCCGCTTTTCTACAGTCCTTCCTCATGTGGCCGTTCTCGCCACAGTGCCCACATGTTATTATACTCGGGTCCTGCTTGCAGAACCTTACCGAGTGGTTCACATCCTGGCACCGCGTGCAAACGACTAAGTCCAGGTAGTCGTCAACCGGCATGGACTCAAAGCCCATGTACAGTCGCTTCTGCCTCAGAATCGCGACTCTGAGTCTGGGGCTTACTTCCACCACGAGATGTGATGTTTGTCTGCCCCTTGGCCCAGTCCGGAACTTCGGCTTAAACTCCTGGCGAAACTGTGTTTCGGAAAGTCCTCCAAGGTCGTTTTGCTTTCGAGTTAGCTCAACCACAGCTTCATTCTTCATGACACATGGTACATGATATATGATTATCTGCGGATTGAGCTTTTTCGGCAGTTCGCACTTGAGTGCTTCTGTCAGTTTGTTGTTAGCTAGAAGCTTCTGGCGATCAGTCTCAGACGCCACATCTACGATGAGCGTCGGGCCGTTTGTGGCGACCCGTGAGAACTTCACACCTTCAACCTCAGGCTTGACCAGGGAGGTGAATTTCTTTCTCACTTCTGCGCCAGTTTCATTGCCCTTGGACTTGATGAAGAGCGTTGCCTTCTCAGTCTGGGCTTTGGTTATCATCGCCTGCGTTTTCCGTTCTGGTATGGGTGGAGCGGCGGCAACTTGTGCAAAGGTCTTGGGTGGCGCCGTGGGCACCGCCTTCGTCCTCGCCAGCTCCTCCTCCAAGGCTTCCACCCTTCCGGTGAGGGCCGACTGCGCCATGGCCCAATCAAACAACTTAGCTCTCAGTTGTCTCTTAAAGTCCCCCAGATTTCCCTCCTCGACCAGTTGTCCCGGTTTTAGAGAGTCGTCCACGAGCTTCAGGACGTCCTCGAGCCGCGTCGCGATAAGCTTCACGGTCGCAAGATCGCTTGGGCTTGCCTTGTATCGGGACGTGCCGTCATCGACTGGGCCGCCAGGCTGTTGTCCGGCTACCTGCGCCGAGTCCGGCTGCTTGTTCGGTTTCCGCTTCTTCCGTCGTGTCCGGGACTTGCGTCTCTCGGCACCCGACATTGGTGAAGAGGCGCGGCTACTGCTGGCGCTTTCCCCGACTGGGCCGCTGGGCAGTTGCCCGGCTACCTTCGCCGGTTTCGGCACACTTTTCGCCGTCTCCGGCAGTTGAGACTTCGGCCGTGGGGCCGCCGTCTCTCCCGCCGGGCGAGTCTGGGTGAGCTTGCCGGTGCCGACTGGGCCGCTGGGTCTTTGCCCGGCTACCTGCGCCAGCTTTGGCTCGCTCGCAGCCTTCCCCGCCGGCGGTGTCGTTGGCCGCGAGGCCTTCGTCTCCGCCTTCGGTTCGGACTTCCCCGTTGCGCCTTCCCCGACTGGGCCGCCGGGCTTGCGCCCGGCTACCTGCGCCGGTTTCGGCTTGTCTCCCGCCTTAGGTGCCGCTTTCGGCGCCGGCTGGCGGGGTGGCGGCATCAGATCGGTTACAGCGTCCGCACTCAGCGATCTCTGCCGGAGCAGTTTTCGCAGGTGTTTCTTCTGCTTCCTCACTTTTGCCTTCCGTTCTTTCTCACTGTCACTTTCACTCGCGTCTGCAAGCGTCCGTGCCAGCGTCTCGCTTGCTGCAGTCTTAGCGCTCCGTGCACGAGGTGTACGGAGCTCCAATTCTGGCTCGCTAAGCGCGGGGTCATGGTCTTCTGGCCTATGGGCCTCCGACTGCCCTTGTGTTGGGAGTTCGTCTTGACACGGAGTGTCAGACTCGTCCCCTGAATGGTTGGTGTTGTGACTCCGCGACGGCCCACCAGTTCCGTCGGGACAAGGTTGATTGAGAGAAGCCATGTGGTTCCCACGATCAGCTAGGGATATAAGTGGTCCACCCAGGCGTTGCCCCGCCCACCTGGGTAAGCCTTATACAACAGAGGGTCGGCCGGTCCTCTGAGGTGGCTGACTCACGACTGTTCACAACTCAACAGCCTTGCGCCCCATAGCCGCCAGCTAACGCAGAGGGTGAGGGGTGATTATAGAGATTGTCCTTCTCTTGCCCAGGCGGTTAAGCCAAGACTCCGGTCCGAAACACGCACGACGTTCCACTGCGCGCCTCACAGCGGTCGTTGAAGTACGTGTCTCAGATTACGGACGGCGCTGGTAGCGCTTGCCAGCACCGGGCTCGGGCACCCCGGGTTTGCCAGGCCCGTACGTCGGCTGTATTAGCCTTCGTCCCTGTGGTCGTGGTCTTAGACCACTCAGGAGCATCCTCCTGGGGGCAGCTCCCGGTGACTTCCACGTTGCGAAGGCCGATGCCGGCCTCCACTCCGCAGTTATACACCAAGGAATCCTCCGAGCGAGGCCGGGTCGCCGCCCGCGTTGCATCCTCTGAAAGTCAGAGGGCGCTTCGCAGTCAGCGCCCTTCCCCGCGCGTGGACATCGGCCTGCTTCCGCTTTGGCCCTCAAAAGTGAGAGCCTTGGTTTCCGCAGGAACGATGACCGCCCTACTCCCCACTGTGCTTTGTGCGCCAACCGCACACGCCAACCACAACCAACATTACATGTGGCCGGGCGGCGCCGCTAAGTTGTCCGGGCGCGGCCGGCGGAGCCGGGCGCAGCCGGGCCCGCGCCCGCCGCCAGCGTAGCCGCGAGAGCGGGCTGTCAGCCAGAGGCCGACCGCCCGCCCAGCGCCAGCCAGCAGCGCGCGCATCGCCCGGCCGCACCCGGCCCCGCGCAGCGCAGCCGACACGGCAGCGCGCAAGCGCACAGCCCGACCGGCAGCCAAGACCCGCCACTACCCCGGCCAACCGCGCCGCGCCCGGCTGGCGCCGGGCGTTCACGCGCGAGGCCGGGGCCACAGCAGGACCCGCCGCCAGCGAGCCGCGCGAAGCGCACCGCCGTGCGCACAAGTCCAGCAGTAGCGCGCCAACTCACGTCGACACACTCCGCTGCACGCGCACGCACTACGTACGAGCTTGGATACTAGACTTAAGAGTCCGACACCT
>NW_026062338.1:82500-85000 GCF_023897955.1 Schistocerca gregaria
GAGGGGGGGGGGGGGGCCAACATGCAATACTTTCGTCCGTACCTACCTACCACATGTCTGTACGGCGTACAACAGTGCAATCTCGCTGTAATGGGGAGACGAGACAAGTAGCATCGTGCACAACATATGGCCCTTATGATTCGCCATTGTAGGGCGCAGCCGGTGTACGGTCAAGCATGTGCCACATTATGTCACTCAGTACGTAACGACGGATGATCAGTGTGGGTTACGCGTACATCAGCGGACAGTCCACACAGGCCGTACCACAACGTACACTGACTGCATCGACAACCGAATGCAACTGAACAGCTGCAAGGCTCATTTCACAAACAAACGCCTGACCGACCAGCTTGGAAGGGCAGGAGGGGAGGGCGATATTCGTTCTGTAGCGGTACACCCTTCCAGTGGTTAGCGGGACTGTGTAGAAAGTACGCAACACTCGAAAGACCTTTATGTGAGGGTACGCACCATGGCATCAAGAAATACACATGACACCAGAGGATCCAAGCAGTGAACTATGTTCAGAGGGTTGCTGTTAGGCAAAGCTACATTCCTGTGACGTTACATGTGACAGTTAAGGTGCAGTGTAAGTTAGGTTAAGGTGCAGCGTAAGTTAGGTTAAGGTGCAGCGTAAGTTAGGTTAAGGTGCAGCGTAAGTTAGGTTAAGGTGCAGCGTAACTTAGGTTAAGGTGCAGCGTAACTTAGGTTAAGGTGCAGCGTAACTTAGGTTAAGGTGCAGCGTAAGTTAGGTTAAGGTGCAGCGTAACTTAGGTTAAGGTGCAGCGTAAGTTAGGTTAAGGTGCAGCGTAACTTGGGTTAAGGTGCAGCGTAACTTGGGTTAAGGTGCAGCGTAACTTGGGTTAAGGTGCAGCGTAACTTGGGTTAAGGTGCAGCGTAACTTGGGTTAAGGTGCAGCGTAACTTGGGTTAAGGTGCAGCGTAACTTGGGTTAAGGTGCAGCGTAACTTGGGTTAAGGTGCAGCGTAACTTGGGTTAAGGTGCAGCGTAACTTGGGTTAAGGTGCAGCGTAACTTGGGTTAAGGTGCAGCGTAACTTGGGTTAAGGTGCAGCGTAACTTGGGTTAAGGTGCAGCGTAACTTGGGTTAAGGTGCAGCGTAACTTGGGTTAAGGTGCAGCGTAACTTGGGTTAAGGTGCAGCGTAACTTGGGTTAAGGTGCAGCGTAACTTGGGTTAAGGTGCAGCGTAACTTGGGTTAAGGTGCAGCGTAACTTGGGTTAAGGTGCAGCGTAACTTGGGTTAAGGTGCAGCGTAACTTGGGTTAAGGTGCAGCGTAACTTGGGTTAAGGTGCAGCGTAACTTGGGTTAAGGTGCAGCGTAACTTGGGTTAAGGTGCAGCGTAACTTAGGTTAAGGGGCCAACGTGGGTTAGGTTAAGGGGCCAACGTGGGTTAGGTTAAGGGCCAACGTGGGTTAGGTTAAGGGCCAACGTGGGTTAGGTTAAGGGCCAACGTGGGTTAGGTTAAGGGCCAACGTGGGTTAGGTTAAGGGCCAACGTGGGTTAGGTTAAGGGCCAACGTGGGTTAGGTTAAGGGCCAACGTGGGTTAGGTTAAGGGCCAACGTGGGTTAGGTTAAGGGCCAACGTGGGTTAGGTTAAGGGCCAACGTGGGTTAGGTTAAGGGCCAACGTGGGTTAGGTTAAGGGCCAACGTGGGTTAGGTTAAGGGCCAACGTGGGTTAGGTTAAGGGCCAACGTGGGTTAGGTTAAGGGCCAACGTGGGTTAGGTTAAGGGCCAACGTGGGTTAGGTTAAGGGCCAACGTGGGTTAGGTTGCCAGAGATGTGTCAAATCAGGATGTACGTTTGGCTGGTGTCAGGTGGTGGGTTGGTTCGATGCCTTTATAAGGAGTGTGGCCAAAGGGTATTTTATTACTTGTACCTTTTGTGTTGTGGCGTGGCGTTGCGTCCTGTGTTGATACTGGGTGGACCACTGTGGGTGTTGCTGGCTGATTTGAGCTGCGTTTTTTGCGGGTGGTGTGAGACATTCTGTCTTATTAGTGGACGTGACGTTCCTCTTGTCGTTCTTTGGATAGTGTCCTGTGGCAGCGAGGATAAAATGGATGTTGTTGAACGATAGTGCTTTGGTGCTTTCGCTTTGTTACACACAGAGTGGACTGTGAGATAGGGTGACTGGGTCGAGTGCGGTTCACACTGTCCTCCCCAGTTTACAGTATGTATCATCTATGTATGTGGTCCTGCATCATTTACTAAGCAGGGACGTCAGACGACTGAAATATTAGTTATGTACTGATGTAAAGCAGAATGCTTACCTTCCACCAGTGGGCGAGTATCGACTCTGCCCCAGCGTTGCCACCGCAGGAAGCGGTGTCGGAAACACTACCCGCACACCGTCACCACTGTGCGGGGGGACGGACCCTCTATATCCTCAGCGGCGCACTCTTTGCCACCGGGCGTCACGTCTCGCGGCCCGCCGTCCAGAGCATGTATTGGGACAGCGGGACTTTGGCTTTTGGGAGATAACTCT
>NW_026062338.1:90000-95000 GCF_023897955.1 Schistocerca gregaria
CCCTCTACGGGCCGTGGCCTCATTCAAGTTGGACTTGGGCTCGGCGCGAGGCGTCGGGGTAGTGGACCCTCCCGAACACCACATGCCACGACAGGCGGCAGCCTGCGGGGTTCGGTGCTGGACTCTTCCCTGTTCGCTCGCCGCTACTGGGGGAATCCTTGTTAGTTTCTTTTCCTCCGCTTAGTAATATGCTTAAATTCAGCGGGTAGTCTCGCCTGCTCTGAGGTCGTTGTACGAGGTGTCGCACGCCACACCGCCAGCCGGCTGTGCACGCTACCGAGAAAGCACCGGTATGCGAACCGCCAGGCGACGGGCGCGCATCGCACGTTTAAGGAGACGCGGCCGGCCACACAGGCGACCACGACACTCCCAGGCGCCCGAAGCGGGACAAACGCCGCGCGCTTCAGTATACGTAGCCGACCCTCAGCCAGACGTGGCCCGGGAACGGAATCCATGGACCGCAATGTGCGTTCGAAACGTCGATGTTCATGTGTCCTGCAGTTCACATGTCGACGCGCAATTTGCTGCGTTCTTCATCGACCCACGAGCCGAGTGATCCACCGTCCTGGGTGATCTTTATCTTTTCAGTTCTCCACCGTCTCTTTCAAGACAGTTGCAGAGGCGGGACTGAGGCGTTTGACGGCCCCTGTTCCATTACTTTGTGTCCAACGGCCTGACGGCCGATGGGCGTCGTACGGCTCCACACCGGAGCGGACAGGCACTCGGGCGAAAGTCATTCAAAACCGGCGCCAGGCGCCAGGTGCCGCAGGCCAGCCGCTCCAGAGCTTCAGCGCTCGTACCACACAACAACACTTGCGCTAGTTTTGAGAGGCACGCGTGGTTCCGCACGCGGCGCACGGCTACTGCCGTACAGGTAGCGTGTTGCGCGACACGACACGCACATCGAAAGACATGCAGTCTAGTCGGTAATGATCCTTCCGCAGGTTCACCTACGGAAACCTTGTTACGACTTTTACTTCCTCTAAATGATCAAGTTTGGTCATCTTTCCGGTAGCATCGGCAACGACAGAGTCGATGCCGCGTACCAGTCCGAAGACCTCACTAAATCATTCAATCGGTAGTAGCGACGGGCGGTGTGTACAAAGGGCAGGGACGTAATCAACGCGAGCTTATGACTCGCGCTTACTGGGAATTCCTCGTTCATGGGGAACAATTGCAAGCCCCAATCCCTAGCACGAAGGAGGTTCAGCGGGTTACCCCGACCTTTCGGCCTAGGAAGACACGCTGATTCCTTCAGTGTAGCGCGCGTGCGGCCCAGAACATCTAAGGGCATCACAGACCTGTTATTGCTCAATCTCGTGCGGCTAGAAGCCGCCTGTCCCTCTAAGAAGAAAAGTAATCGCTGACAGCACGAAGGATGTCACGCGACTAGTTAGCAGGCTAGAGTCTCGTTCGTTATCGGAATTAACCAGACAAATCGCTCCACCAACTAAGAACGGCCATGCACCACCACCCACCGAATCAAGAAAGAGCTATCAATCTGTCAATCCTTCCGGTGTCCGGGCCTGGTGAGGTTTCCCGTGTTGAGTCAAATTAAGCCGCAGGCTCCACTCCTGGTGGTGCCCTTCCGTCAATTCCTTTAAGTTTCAGCTTTGCAACCATACTTCCCCCGGAACCCAAAAGCTTTGGTTTCCCGGAGGCTGCCCGCCGAGTCATCGGAGGAACTGCGGCGGATCGCTGGCTGGCATCGTTTATGGTTAGAACTAGGGCGGTATCTGATCGCCTTCGAACCTCTAACTTTCGTTCTTGATTAATGAAAACATACTTGGCAAATGCTTTCGCTTCTGTTCGTCTTGCGACGATCCAAGAATTTCACCTCTAACGTCGCAATACGAATGCCCCCGCCTGTCCCTATTAATCATTACCTCGGGTTCCGAAAACCAACAAAATAGAACCGAGGTCCTATTCCATTATTCCATGCACACAGTATTCAGGCGGGCTTGCCTGCTTTAAGCACTCTAATTTGTTCAAAGTAAACGTGCCGGCCCACCGAGACACTCAACTAAGAGCACCCTGGTAGGATTTCAACGGGGTCCGCCTCGGGACGCGCAAGCACGCCTTCGGCTCGCCCCACCGGCAGGACGTCCCACGATACATGCCAGTTAAACACCGACGGGCGGTGAACCAACAGCGTGGGACACAAATCCAACTACGAGCTTTTTAACCGCAACAACTTTAATATACGCTATTGGAGCTGGAATTACCGCGGCTGCTGGCACCAGACTTGCCCTCCAATAGATACTCGTTAAAGGATTTAAAGTGTACTCATTCCGATTACGGGGCCTCGGATGAGTCCCGTATCGTTATTTTTCGTCACTACCTCCCCGTGCCGGGAGTGGGTAATTTGCGCGCCTGCTGCCTTCCTTGGATGTGGTAGCCGTTTCTCAGGCTCCCTCTCCGGAATCGAACCCTGATTCCCCGTTACCCGTTACAACCATGGTAGGCGCAGAACCTACCATCGACAGTTGATAAGGCAGACATTTGAAAGATGCGTCGCCGGTACGAGGACCGTGCGATCAGCCCAAAGTTATTCAGAGTCACCAAGGCAAACGGACCAGACGAGCCAATCCGATTGGTTTTGATCTAATAAAAGCGTCCCTTCCATCTCTGGTCGGGACTCTGTTTGCATGTATTAGCTCTAGAATTACCACAGTTATCCAAGTAACGTGGGTACGATCTAAGGAACCATAACTGATTTAATGAGCCATTCGCGGTTTCACCTTAATGCGGCTTGTACTGAGACATGCATGGCTTAATCTTTGAGACAAGCATATGACTACTGGCAGGATCAACCAGGGAGCTGCGTCAACGAGAGCTGAGCAGCCGGCCGCCCGGGAGTGTGTCCCGAGGGCCCGCGCGAACACGCAAGCGTCCGCTCAATTATTCTGCAAACAGGAGGAGGCTGAGCTCCCCTGCACGATACACCTCGAAACCCTCTCAGGTCCCGGCGGCGCGCAGCGCCGTCCTAAGTACTTGGTCGGGTTCGAGAGAGGCGCAATCGCCCGGAGATGGGCGAGTAGACGCTTTCAGTGCGAACACCCGTGCTCCCAACTGAGCTTGCCGCTGCCGACAGAGGCCCGGGAGCGTGCTGTCGTGGCATTGCCGGCGGGAAACAACACGCGCCACCTACGGTGACCGGCAGCTCCAACGCCAGCGCCACAGAAGGGCAAAGCCCCACTTGGGTGCAGAAGCGAACTCTCCCAGCACAGCGCACGCGCCAACACGTCCGCAGAGCTGCGATACAAACCACCTGCGAGAACCGCTGGGGGCGACCGAGCAGCAGACGGCGTCGCGACGCCGAGTGCCGGGCGGCGGCGCATCCTCAACGCACACAGTCCGCAATCGGACCAGCACACTGCAGATGTCCACCGCGCTTCGCACCGGGCTCGGCAGAACCCACTTTGGCCGCCTGGCGCCGCGCGCAGGGTGCGCCGGCGCATAGCTGGGACGCCAGCCGGGCCCGTCGGCCGGCGCTCCTGCCACTGGGCGCCCCCCACCAGCCGGCTGTAGTGCGTGCGCTCACGCAGCGCGCGGCCAGCACGCCGGGCGGCCCCCCCTCACCGGCCGGGGACTGTCCCGCCAAGCCACAGCCTCGTATCGCTTCATACCCACATGGCCAACTCAGGTTCGGGGGCATGGCGGGTACCGCCGAAACAACCGGTTCATAGATGTACCGATCGTCGCTATCACCGATGCACCTGCAGCGCGAACAACCGCTCAACAACTGATTTCCAGTTCATTTGCGGATCTTTGGCAGCAAACGTATACGTCAATCTACATTTGCGAAATCTACGATTCTGGCATGCCTGCATGTTATGTGTCACGACACGCTACATCAGCCCACATACACACTGCGGCATGTACACGAGAGAACACGTGGAAGATGGTCCGCGCACGTGTGCAATGTCCCTTGCGCGGTCGACTGTCAACCGGCCTCTGTAGCATGTCGCAGATGTGGAACGCGGTCCACCGTGCTATCATGTTGTGTGGGGCAATACGATTAAATAGGAAAACCCTCGTCGCTACATCAACAGACGGCTCACGCTGATTCCCGGCAGAGGGAGGAGGGGGGGGGGGGGGGGGCCAACATGCAATACTTTCGTCCGTACCTACCTACCACATGTCTGTACGGCGTACAACAGTGCAATCTCGCTGTAATGGGGAGACGAGACAAGTAGCATCGTGCACAACATATGGCCCTTATGATTCGCCATTGTAGGGCGCAGCCGGTGTACGGTCAAGCATGTGCCACATTATGTCACTCAGTACGTAACGACGGATGATCAGTGTGGGTTACGCGTACATCAGCGGACAGTCCACACAGGCCGTACCACAACGTACACTGACTGCATCGACAACCGAATGCAACTGAACAGCTGCAAGGCTCATTTCACAAACAAACGCCTGACCGACCAGCTTGGAAGGGCAGGAGGGGAGGGCGATATTCGTTCTGTAGCGGTACACCCTTCCAGTGGTTAGCGGGACTGTGTAGAAAGTACGCAACACTCGAAAGACCTTTATGTGAGGGTACGCACCATGGCATCAAGAAATACACATGACACCAGAGGATCCAAGCAGTGAACTATGTTCAGAGGGTTGCTGTTAGGCAAAGCTACATTCCTGTGACGTTACATGTGACAGTTAAGGTGCAGTGTAAGTTAGGTTAAGGTGCAGCGTAAGTTAGGTTAAGGTGCAGCGTAAGTTAGGTTAAGGTGCAGCGTAAGTTAGGTTAAGGTGCAGCGTAACTTAGGTTAAGGTGCAGCGTAACTTAGGTTAAGGTGCAGCGTAACTTAGGTTAAGGTGCAGCGTAAGTTAGGTTAAGGTGCAGCGTAAGTTAGGTTAAGGTGCAGCGTAACTTGGGTTAAGGTGCAGCGTAACTTGGGTTAAGGTGCAGCGTAACTTGGGTTAAGGTGCAGCGTAACTTGGGTTAAGGTGCAGCGTAACTTGGGTTAAGGTGCAGCGTAACTTGGGTTAAGGTG
>NW_026062338.1:105000-107500 GCF_023897955.1 Schistocerca gregaria
CACACAGTCCGCAATCGGACCAGCACACTGCAGATGTCCACCGCGCTTCGCACCGGGCTCGGCAGAACCCACTTTGGCCGCCTGGCGCCGCGCGCAGGGTGCGCCGGCGCATAGCTGGGACGCCAGCCGGGCCCGTCGGCCGGCGCTCCTGCCACTGGGCGCCCCCCACCAGCCGGCTGTAGTGCGTGCGCTCACGCAGCGCGCGGCCAGCACGCCGGGCGGCCCCCCCTCACCGGCCGGGGACTGTCCCGCCAAGCCACAGCCTCGTATCGCTTCATACCCACATGGCCAACTCAGGTTCGGGGGCATGGCGGGTACCGCCGAAACAACCGGTTCATAGATGTACCGATCGTCGCTATCACCGATGCACCTGCAGCGCGAACAACCGCTCAACAACTGATTTCCAGTTCATTTGCGGATCTTTGGCAGCAAACGTATACGTCAATCTACATTTGCGAAATCTACGATTCTGGCATGCCTGCATGTTATGTGTCACGACACGCTACATCAGCCCACATACACACTGCGGCATGTACACGAGAGAACACGTGGAAGATGGTCCGCGCACGTGTGCAATGTCCCTTGCGCGGTCGACTGTCAACCGGCCTCTGTAGCATGTCGCAGATGTGGAACGCGGTCCACCGTGCTATCATGTTGTGTGGGGCAATACGATTAAATAGGAAAACCCTCGTCGCTACATCAACAGACGGCTCACGCTGATTCCCGGCAGAGGGAGGAGGGGGGGGGGGGGGGCCAACATGCAATACTTTCGTCCGTACCTACCTACCACATGTCTGTACGGCGTACAACAGTGCAATCTCGCTGTAATGGGGAGACGAGACAAGTAGCATCGTGCACAACATATGGCCCTTATGATTCGCCATTGTAGGGCGCAGCCGGTGTACGGTCAAGCATGTGCCACATTATGTCACTCAGTACGTAACGACGGATGATCAGTGTGGGTTACGCGTACATCAGCGGACAGTCCACACAGGCCGTACCACAACGTACACTGACTGCATCGACAACCGAATGCAACTGAACAGCTGCAAGGCTCATTTCACAAACAAACGCCTGACCGACCAGCTTGGAAGGGCAGGAGGGGAGGGCGATATTCGTTCTGTAGCGGTACACCCTTCCAGTGGTTAGCGGGACTGTGTAGAAAGTACGCAACACTCGAAAGACCTTTATGTGAGGGTACGCACCATGGCATCAAGAAATACACATGACACCAGAGGATCCAAGCAGTGAACTATGTTCAGAGGGTTGCTGTTAGGCAAAGCTACATTCCTGTGACGTTACATGTGACAGTTAAGGTGCAGTGTAAGTTAGGTTAAGGTGCAGCGTAAGTTAGGTTAAGGTGCAGCGTAAGTTAGGTTAAGGTGCAGCGTAAGTTAGGTTAAGGTGCAGCGTAACTTAGGTTAAGGTGCAGCGTAACTTAGGTTAAGGTGCAGCGTAACTTAGGTTAAGGTGCAGCGTAAGTTAGGTTAAGGTGCAGCGTAACTTAGGTTAAGGTGCAGCGTAAGTTAGGTTAAGGTGCAGCGTAAGTTAGGTTAAGGTGCAGCGTAACTTGGGTTAAGGTGCAGCGTAACTTGGGTTAAGGTGCAGCGTAACTTGGGTTAAGGTGCAGCGTAACTTGGGTTAAGGTGCAGCGTAACTTGGGTTAAGGTGCAGCGTAACTTGGGTTAAGGTGCAGCGTAACTTGGGTTAAGGTGCAGCGTAACTTGGGTTAAGGTGCAGCGTAACTTGGGTTAAGGTGCAGCGTAACTTGGGTTAAGGTGCAGCGTAACTTGGGTTAAGGTGCAGCGTAACTTGGGTTAAGGTGCAGCGTAACTTGGGTTAAGGTGCAGCGTAACTTGGGTTAAGGTGCAGCGTAACTTGGGTTAAGGTGCAGCGTAACTTGGGTTAAGGTGCAGCGTAACTTGGGTTAAGGTGCAGCGTAACTTGGGTTAAGGTGCAGCGTAACTTGGGTTAAGGTGCAGCGTAACTTGGGTTAAGGTGCAGCGTAACTTGGGTTAAGGTGCAGCGTAACTTGGGTTAAGGTGCAGCGTAACTTGGGTTAAGGTGCAGCGTAACTTGGGTTAAGGTGCAGCGTAACTTGGGTTAAGGTGCAGCGTAACTTGGGTTAAGGTGCAGCGTAACTTGGGTTAAGGTGCAGCGTAACTTGGGTTAAGGTGCAGCGTAACTTGGGTTAAGGTGCAGCGTAACTTAGGTTAAGGGGCCAACGTGGGTTAGGTTAAGGGGCCAACGTGGGTTAGGTTAAGGGCCAACGTGGGTTAGGTTAAGGGCCAACGTGGGTTAGGTTAAGGGCCAACGTGGGTTAGGTTAAGGGCCAACGTGGGTTAGGTTAAGGGCCAACGTGGGTTAGGTTAAGGGCCAACGTGGGTTAGGTTAAGGGCCAACGTGGGTTAGGTTAAGGGC
The DNA here is from genome assembly GCF_023897955.1 of Schistocerca gregaria. Lineage (NCBI taxonomy): Eukaryota > Metazoa > Arthropoda > Insecta > Orthoptera > Acrididae > Schistocerca > Schistocerca gregaria. The sequence goes on from NW_026062338.1 coordinate 107,422, forward strand.
CAACGTGGGTTAGGTTAAGGGCCAACGTGGGTTAGGTTAAGGGCCAACGTGGGTTAGGTTAAGGGCCAACGTGGGTTAG
>NW_026062338.1:117500-120000 GCF_023897955.1 Schistocerca gregaria
GTACGGCGTACAACAGTGCAATCTCGCTGTAATGGGGAGACGAGACAAGTAGCATCGTGCACAACATATGGCCCTTATGATTCGCCATTGTAGGGCGCAGCCGGTGTACGGTCAAGCATGTGCCACATTATGTCACTCAGTACGTAACGACGGATGATCAGTGTGGGTTACGCGTACATCAGCGGACAGTCCACACAGGCCGTACCACAACGTACACTGACTGCATCGACAACCGAATGCAACTGAACAGCTGCAAGGCTCATTTCACAAACAAACGCCTGACCGACCAGCTTGGAAGGGCAGGAGGGGAGGGCGATATTCGTTCTGTAGCGGTACACCCTTCCAGTGGTTAGCGGGACTGTGTAGAAAGTACGCAACACTCGAAAGACCTTTATGTGAGGGTACGCACCATGGCATCAAGAAATACACATGACACCAGAGGATCCAAGCAGTGAACTATGTTCAGAGGGTTGCTGTTAGGCAAAGCTACATTCCTGTGACGTTACATGTGACAGTTAAGGTGCAGTGTAAGTTAGGTTAAGGTGCAGCGTAAGTTAGGTTAAGGTGCAGCGTAAGTTAGGTTAAGGTGCAGCGTAAGTTAGGTTAAGGTGCAGCGTAACTTAGGTTAAGGTGCAGCGTAACTTAGGTTAAGGTGCAGCGTAACTTAGGTTAAGGTGCAGCGTAACTTAGGTTAAGGTGCAGCGTAAGTTAGGTTAAGGTGCAGCGTAACTTAGGTTAAGGTGCAGCGTAAGTTAGGTTAAGGTGCAGCGTAACTTGGGTTAAGGTGCAGCGTAACTTGGGTTAAGGTGCAGCGTAACTTGGGTTAAGGTGCAGCGTAACTTGGGTTAAGGTGCAGCGTAACTTGGGTTAAGGTGCAGCGTAACTTGGGTTAAGGTGCAGCGTAACTTGGGTTAAGGTGCAGCGTAACTTGGGTTAAGGTGCAGCGTAACTTGGGTTAAGGTGCAGCGTAACTTGGGTTAAGGTGCAGCGTAACTTGGGTTAAGGTGCAGCGTAACTTGGGTTAAGGTGCAGCGTAACTTGGGTTAAGGTGCAGCGTAACTTGGGTTAAGGTGCAGCGTAACTTGGGTTAAGGTGCAGCGTAACTTGGGTTAAGGTGCAGCGTAACTTGGGTTAAGGTGCAGCGTAACTTGGGTTAAGGTGCAGCGTAACTTGGGTTAAGGTGCAGCGTAACTTGGGTTAAGGTGCAGCGTAACTTGGGTTAAGGTGCAGCGTAACTTGGGTTAAGGTGCAGCGTAACTTGGGTTAAGGTGCAGCGTAACTTGGGTTAAGGTGCAGCGTAACTTGGGTTAAGGTGCAGCGTAACTTAGGTTAAGGGGCCAACGTGGGTTAGGTTAAGGGGCCAACGTGGGTTAGGTTAAGGGCCAACGTGGGTTAGGTTAAGGGCCAACGTGGGTTAGGTTAAGGGCCAACGTGGGTTAGGTTAAGGGCCAACGTGGGTTAGGTTAAGGGCCAACGTGGGTTAGGTTAAGGGCCAACGTGGGTTAGGTTAAGGGCCAACGTGGGTTAGGTTAAGGGCCAACGTGGGTTAGGTTAAGGGCCAACGTGGGTTAGGTTAAGGGCCAACGTGGGTTAGGTTAAGGGCCAACGTGGGTTAGGTTAAGGGCCAACGTGGGTTAGGTTAAGGGCCAACGTGGGTTAGGTTAAGGGCCAACGTGGGTTAGGTTAAGGGCCAACGTGGGTTAGGTTAAGGGCCAACGTGGGTTAGGTTAAGGGCCAACGTGGGTTAGGTTAAGGGCCAACGTGGGTTAGGTTAAGGGCCAACGTGGGTTAGGTTAAGGGCCAACGTGGGTTAGGTTGCCAGAGATGTGTCAAATCAGGATGTACGTTTGGCTGGTGTCAGGTGGTGGGTTGGTTCGATGCCTTTATAAGGAGTGTGGCCAAAGGGTATTTTATTACTTGTACCTTTTGTGTTGTGGCGTGGCGTTGCGTCCTGTGTTGATACTGGGTGGACCACTGTGGGTGTTGCTGGCTGATTTGAGCTGCGTTGTTTGCGGGTGGTGTGAGACATTCTGTCTTATTAGTGGACGTGACGTTCCTCTTGTCGTTCTTTGGATAGTGTCCTGTGGCAGCGAGGATAAAATGGATGTTGTTGAACGATAGTGCTTTGGTGCTTTCGCTTTGTTACACACAGAGTGGACTGTGAGATAGGGTGACTGGGTCGAGTGCGGTTCACACTGTCCTCCCCAGTTTACAGTATGTATCATCTATGTATGTGGTCCTGCATCATTTACTAAGCAGGGACGTCAGACGACTGAAATATTAGTTATGTACTGATGTAAAGCAGAATGCTTACCTTCCACCAGTGGGCGAGTATCGACTCTGCCCCAGCGTTGCCACCGCAGGAAGCGGTGTCGGAAACACTACCCGCACACCGTCACCACTGTGCGGGGGGACGGACCCTCTATATCCTCAGCGGCGCACTCTTTGCCACCGGGCGTCACGTCTCGCGGCCCGCCGTCCAGAGCATGTATTGGGACAG
>NW_026062338.1:125000-130000 GCF_023897955.1 Schistocerca gregaria
GGCACCCTCTACGGGCCGTGGCCTCATTCAAGTTGGACTTGGGCTCGGCGCGAGGCGTCGGGGTAGTGGACCCTCCCGAACACCACATGCCACGACAGGCGGCAGCCTGCGGGGTTCGGTGCTGGACTCTTCCCTGTTCGCTCGCCGCTACTGGGGGAATCCTTGTTAGTTTCTTTTCCTCCGCTTAGTAATATGCTTAAATTCAGCGGGTAGTCTCGCCTGCTCTGAGGTCGTTGTACGAGGTGTCGCACGCCACACCGCCAGCCGGCTGTGCACGCTACCGAGAAAGCACCGGTATGCGAACCGCCAGGCGACGGGCGCGCATCGCACGTTTAAGGAGACGCAGCCGGCCACACAGGCGACCACGACACTCCCAGGCGCCCGAAGCGGGACAAACGCCGCGCGCTTCAGTATACGTAGCCGACCCTCAGCCAGACGTGGCCCGGGAACGGAATCCATGGACCGCAATGTGCGTTCGAAACGTCGATGTTCATGTGTCCTGCAGTTCACATGTCGACGCGCAATTTGCTGCGTTCTTCATCGACCCACGAGCCGAGTGATCCACCGTCCTGGGTGATCTTTATCTTTTCAGTTCTCCACCGTCTCTTTCAAGACAGTTGCAGAGGCGGGACTGAGGCGTTTGACGGCCCCTGTTCCATTACTTTGTGTCCAACGGCCTGACGGCCGATGGGCGTCGTACGGCTCCACACCGGAGCGGACAGGCACTCGGGCGAAAGTCATTCAAAACCGGCGCCAGGCGCCAGGTGCCGCAGGCCAGCCGCTCCAGAGCTTCAGCGCTCGTACCACACAACAACACTTGCGCTAGTTTTGAGAGGCACGCGTGGTTCCGCACGCGGCGCACGGCTACTGCCGTACAGGTAGCGTGTTGCGCGACACGACACGCACATCGAAAGACATGCAGTCTAGTCGGTAATGATCCTTCCGCAGGTTCACCTACGGAAACCTTGTTACGACTTTTACTTCCTCTAAATGATCAAGTTTGGTCATCTTTCCGGTAGCATCGGCAACGACAGAGTCGATGCCGCGTACCAGTCCGAAGACCTCACTAAATCATTCAATCGGTAGTAGCGACGGGCGGTGTGTACAAAGGGCAGGGACGTAATCAACGCGAGCTTATGACTCGCGCTTACTGGGAATTCCTCGTTCATGGGGAACAATTGCAAGCCCCAATCCCTAGCACGAAGGAGGTTCAGCGGGTTACCCCGACCTTTCGGCCTAGGAAGACACGCTGATTCCTTCAGTGTAGCGCGCGTGCGGCCCAGAACATCTAAGGGCATCACAGACCTGTTATTGCTCAATCTCGTGCGGCTAGAAGCCGCCTGTCCCTCTAAGAAGAAAAGTAATCGCTGACAGCACGAAGGATGTCACGCGACTAGTTAGCAGGCTAGAGTCTCGTTCGTTATCGGAATTAACCAGACAAATCGCTCCACCAACTAAGAACGGCCATGCACCACCACCCACCGAATCAAGAAAGAGCTATCAATCTGTCAATCCTTCCGGTGTCCGGGCCTGGTGAGGTTTCCCGTGTTGAGTCAAATTAAGCCGCAGGCTCCACTCCTGGTGGTGCCCTTCCGTCAATTCCTTTAAGTTTCAGCTTTGCAACCATACTTCCCCCGGAACCCAAAAGCTTTGGTTTCCCGGAGGCTGCCCGCCGAGTCATCGGAGGAACTGCGGCGGATCGCTGGCTGGCATCGTTTATGGTTAGAACTAGGGCGGTATCTGATCGCCTTCGAACCTCTAACTTTCGTTCTTGATTAATGAAAACATACTTGGCAAATGCTTTCGCTTCTGTTCGTCTTGCGACGATCCAAGAATTTCACCTCTAACGTCGCAATACGAATGCCCCCGCCTGTCCCTATTAATCATTACCTCGGGTTCCGAAAACCAACAAAATAGAACCGAGGTCCTATTCCATTATTCCATGCACACAGTATTCAGGCGGGCTTGCCTGCTTTAAGCACTCTAATTTGTTCAAAGTAAACGTGCCGGCCCACCGAGACACTCAACTAAGAGCACCCTGGTAGGATTTCAACGGGGTCCGCCTCGGGACGCGCAAGCACGCCTTCGGCTCGCCCCACCGGCAGGACGTCCCACGATACATGCCAGTTAAACACCGACGGGCGGTGAACCAACAGCGTGGGACACAAATCCAACTACGAGCTTTTTAACCGCAACAACTTTAATATACGCTATTGGAGCTGGAATTACCGCGGCTGCTGGCACCAGACTTGCCCTCCAATAGATACTCGTTAAAGGATTTAAAGTGTACTCATTCCGATTACGGGGCCTCGGATGAGTCCCGTATCGTTATTTTTCGTCACTACCTCCCCGTGCCGGGAGTGGGTAATTTGCGCGCCTGCTGCCTTCCTTGGATGTGGTAGCCGTTTCTCAGGCTCCCTCTCCGGAATCGAACCCTGATTCCCCGTTACCCGTTACAACCATGGTAGGCGCAGAACCTACCATCGACAGTTGATAAGGCAGACATTTGAAAGATGCGTCGCCGGTACGAGGACCGTGCGATCAGCCCAAAGTTATTCAGAGTCACCAAGGCAAACGGACCAGACGAGCCAATCCGATTGGTTTTGATCTAATAAAAGCGTCCCTTCCATCTCTGGTCGGGACTCTGTTTGCATGTATTAGCTCTAGAATTACCACAGTTATCCAAGTAACGTGGGTACGATCTAAGGAACCATAACTGATTTAATGAGCCATTCGCGGTTTCACCTTAATGCGGCTTGTACTGAGACATGCATGGCTTAATCTTTGAGACAAGCATATGACTACTGGCAGGATCAACCAGGGAGCTGCGTCAACGAGAGCTGAGCAGCCGGCCGCCCGGGAGTGTGTCCCGAGGGCCCGCGCGAACACGCAAGCGTCCGCTCAATTATTCTGCAAACAGGAGGAGGCTGAGCTCCCCTGCACGATACACCTCGAAACCCTCTCAGGTCCCGGCGGCGCGCAGCGCCGTCCTAAGTACTTGGTCGGGTTCGAGAGAGGCGCAATCGCCCGGAGATGGGCGAGTAGACGCTTTCAGTGCGAACACCCGTGCTCCCAACTGAGCTTGCCGCTGCCGACAGAGGCCCGGGAGCGTGCTGTCGTGGCATTGCCGGCGGGAAACAACACGCGCCACCTACGGTGACCGGCAGCTCCAACGCCAGCGCCACAGAAGGGCAAAGCCCCACTTGGGTGCAGAAGCGAACTCTCCCAGCACAGCGCACGCGCCAACACGTCCGCAGAGCTGCGATACAAACCACCTGCGAGAACCGCTGGGGGCGACCGAGCAGCAGACGGCGTCGCGACGCCGAGTGCCGGGCGGCGGCGCATCCTCAACGCACACAGTCCGCAATCGGACCAGCACACTGCAGATGTCCACCGCGCTTCGCACCGGGCTCGGCAGAACCCACTTTGGCCGCCTGGCGCCGCGCGCAGGGTGCGCCGGCGCATAGCTGGGACGCCAGCCGGGCCCGTCGGCCGGCGCTCCTGCCACTGGGCGCCCCCCACCAGCCGGCTGTAGTGCGTGCGCTCACGCAGCGCGCGGCCAGCACGCCGGGCGGCCCCCCCTCACCGGCCGGGGACTGTCCCGCCAAGCCACAGCCTCGTATCGCTTCATACCCACATGGCCAACTCAGGTTCGGGGGCATGGCGGGTACCGCCGAAACAACCGGTTCATAGATGTACCGATCGTCGCTATCACCGATGCACCTGCAGCGCGAACAACCGCTCAACAACTGATTTCCAGTTCATTTGCGGATCTTTGGCAGCAAACGTATACGTCAATCTACATTTGCGAAATCTACGATTCTGGCATGCCTGCATGTTATGTGTCACGACACGCTACATCAGCCCACATACACACTGCGGCATGTACACGAGAGAACACGTGGAAGATGGTCCGCGCACGTGTGCAATGTCCCTTGCGCGGTCGACTGTCAACCGGCCTCTGTAGCATGTCGCAGATGTGGAACGCGGTCCACCGTGCTATCATGTTGTGTGGGGCAATACGATTAAATAGGAAAACCCTCGTCGCTACATCAACAGACGGCTCACGCTGATTCCCGGCAGAGGGAGGAGGGGGGGGGGGGGGGGGGCCAACATGCAATACTTTCGTCCGTACCTACCTACCACATGTCTGTACGGCGTACAACAGTGCAATCTCGCTGTAATGGGGAGACGAGACAAGTAGCATCGTGCACAACATATGGCCCTTATGATTCGCCATTGTAGGGCGCAGCCGGTGTACGGTCAAGCATGTGCCACATTATGTCACTCAGTACGTAACGACGGATGATCAGTGTGGGTTACGCGTACATCAGCGGACAGTCCACACAGGCCGTACCACAACGTACACTGACTGCATCGACAACCGAATGCAACTGAACAGCTGCAAGGCTCATTTCACAAACAAACGCCTGACCGACCAGCTTGGAAGGGCAGGAGGGGAGGGCGATATTCGTTCTGTAGCGGTACACCCTTCCAGTGGTTAGCGGGACTGTGTAGAAAGTACGCAACACTCGAAAGACCTTTATGTGAGGGTACGCACCATGGCATCAAGAAATACACATGACACCAGAGGATCCAAGCAGTGAACTATGTTCAGAGGGTTGCTGTTAGGCAAAGCTACATTCCTGTGACGTTACATGTGACAGTTAAGGTGCAGTGTAAGTTAGGTTAAGGTGCAGCGTAAGTTAGGTTAAGGTGCAGCGTAAGTTAGGTTAAGGTGCAGCGTAAGTTAGGTTAAGGTGCAGCGTAACTTAGGTTAAGGTGCAGCGTAACTTAGGTTAAGGTGCAGCGTAACTTAGGTTAAGGTGCAGCGTAACTTAGGTTAAGGTGCAGCGTAAGTTAGGTTAAGGTGCAGCGTAACTTAGGTTAAGGTGCAGCGTAAGTTAGGTTAAGGTGCAGCGTAAGTTAGGTTAAGGTGCAGCGTAACTTGGGTTAAGGTGCAGCGTAACTTGGGTTAAGGTGCAGCGTAACTTGGGTTA
>NW_026062338.1:140000-142500 GCF_023897955.1 Schistocerca gregaria
GCCAGCGCCACAGAAGGGCAAAGCCCCACTTGGGTGCAGAAGCGAACTCTCCCAGCACAGCGCACGCGCCAACACGTCCGCAGAGCTGCGATACAAACCACCTGCGAGAACCGCTGGGGGCGACCGAGCAGCAGACGGCGTCGCGACGCCGAGTGCCGGGCGGCGGCGCATCCTCAACGCACACAGTCCGCAATCGGACCAGCACACTGCAGATGTCCACCGCGCTTCGCACCGGGCTCGGCAGAACCCACTTTGGCCGCCTGGCGCCGCGCGCAGGGTGCGCCGGCGCATAGCTGGGACGCCAGCCGGGCCCGTCGGCCGGCGCTCCTGCCACTGGGCGCCCCCCACCAGCCGGCTGTAGTGCGTGCGCTCACGCAGCGCGCGGCCAGCACGCCGGGCGGCCCCCCCTCACCGGCCGGGGACTGTCCCGCCAAGCCACAGCCTCGTATCGCTTCATACCCACATGGCCAACTCAGGTTCGGGGGCATGGCGGGTACCGCCGAAACAACCGGTTCATAGATGTACCGATCGTCGCTATCACCGATGCACCTGCAGCGCGAACAACCGCTCAACAACTGATTTCCAGTTCATTTGCGGATCTTTGGCAGCAAACGTATACGTCAATCTACATTTGCGAAATCTACGATTCTGGCATGCCTGCATGTTATGTGTCACGACACGCTACATCAGCCCACATACACACTGCGGCATGTACACGAGAGAACACGTGGAAGATGGTCCGCGCACGTGTGCAATGTCCCTTGCGCGGTCGACTGTCAACCGGCCTCTGTAGCATGTCGCAGATGTGGAACGCGGTCCACCGTGCTATCATGTTGTGTGGGGCAATACGATTAAATAGGAAAACCCTCGTCGCTACATCAACAGACGGCTCACGCTGATTCCCGGCAGAGGGAGGAGGGGGGGGGGGGGGGGCCAACATGCAATACTTTCGTCCGTACCTACCTACCACATGTCTGTACGGCGTACAACAGTGCAATCTCGCTGTAATGGGGAGACGAGACAAGTAGCATCGTGCACAACATATGGCCCTTATGATTCGCCATTGTAGGGCGCAGCCGGTGTACGGTCAAGCATGTGCCACATTATGTCACTCAGTACGTAACGACGGATGATCAGTGTGGGTTACGCGTACATCAGCGGACAGTCCACACAGGCCGTACCACAACGTACACTGACTGCATCGACAACCGAATGCAACTGAACAGCTGCAAGGCTCATTTCACAAACAAACGCCTGACCGACCAGCTTGGAAGGGCAGGAGGGGAGGGCGATATTCGTTCTGTAGCGGTACACCCTTCCAGTGGTTAGCGGGACTGTGTAGAAAGTACGCAACACTCGAAAGACCTTTATGTGAGGGTACGCACCATGGCATCAAGAAATACACATGACACCAGAGGATCCAAGCAGTGAACTATGTTCAGAGGGTTGCTGTTAGGCAAAGCTACATTCCTGTGACGTTACATGTGACAGTTAAGGTGCAGTGTAAGTTAGGTTAAGGTGCAGCGTAAGTTAGGTTAAGGTGCAGCGTAAGTTAGGTTAAGGTGCAGCGTAAGTTAGGTTAAGGTGCAGCGTAACTTAGGTTAAGGTGCAGCGTAACTTAGGTTAAGGTGCAGCGTAACTTAGGTTAAGGTGCAGCGTAACTTAGGTTAAGGTGCAGCGTAAGTTAGGTTAAGGTGCAGCGTAACTTAGGTTAAGGTGCAGCGTAAGTTAGGTTAAGGTGCAGCGTAAGTTAGGTTAAGGTGCAGCGTAACTTGGGTTAAGGTGCAGCGTAACTTGGGTTAAGGTGCAGCGTAACTTGGGTTAAGGTGCAGCGTAACTTGGGTTAAGGTGCAGCGTAACTTGGGTTAAGGTGCAGCGTAACTTGGGTTAAGGTGCAGCGTAACTTGGGTTAAGGTGCAGCGTAACTTGGGTTAAGGTGCAGCGTAACTTGGGTTAAGGTGCAGCGTAACTTGGGTTAAGGTGCAGCGTAACTTGGGTTAAGGTGCAGCGTAACTTGGGTTAAGGTGCAGCGTAACTTGGGTTAAGGTGCAGCGTAACTTGGGTTAAGGTGCAGCGTAACTTGGGTTAAGGTGCAGCGTAACTTGGGTTAAGGTGCAGCGTAACTTGGGTTAAGGTGCAGCGTAACTTGGGTTAAGGTGCAGCGTAACTTGGGTTAAGGTGCAGCGTAACTTGGGTTAAGGTGCAGCGTAACTTGGGTTAAGGTGCAGCGTAACTTGGGTTAAGGTGCAGCGTAACTTGGGTTAAGGTGCAGCGTAACTTGGGTTAAGGTGCAGCGTAACTTGGGTTAAGGTGCAGCGTAACTTGGGTTAAGGTGCAGCGTAACTTGGGTTAAGGTGCAGCGTAACTTAGGTTAAGGTGCAGCGTAACTTAGGTTAAGGGGCCAACGTGGGTTAGGTTAAGGGGCCAACGTGGGTTAGGTTAAGGGCCAACGTGGGTTAGGTTAAGGGCCAACGTGGGTTAGGTTAAGGGCCAACGTGGG
>NW_026062338.1:150000-155000 GCF_023897955.1 Schistocerca gregaria
TTCGTTATCGGAATTAACCAGACAAATCGCTCCACCAACTAAGAACGGCCATGCACCACCACCCACCGAATCAAGAAAGAGCTATCAATCTGTCAATCCTTCCGGTGTCCGGGCCTGGTGAGGTTTCCCGTGTTGAGTCAAATTAAGCCGCAGGCTCCACTCCTGGTGGTGCCCTTCCGTCAATTCCTTTAAGTTTCAGCTTTGCAACCATACTTCCCCCGGAACCCAAAAGCTTTGGTTTCCCGGAGGCTGCCCGCCGAGTCATCGGAGGAACTGCGGCGGATCGCTGGCTGGCATCGTTTATGGTTAGAACTAGGGCGGTATCTGATCGCCTTCGAACCTCTAACTTTCGTTCTTGATTAATGAAAACATACTTGGCAAATGCTTTCGCTTCTGTTCGTCTTGCGACGATCCAAGAATTTCACCTCTAACGTCGCAATACGAATGCCCCCGCCTGTCCCTATTAATCATTACCTCGGGTTCCGAAAACCAACAAAATAGAACCGAGGTCCTATTCCATTATTCCATGCACACAGTATTCAGGCGGGCTTGCCTGCTTTAAGCACTCTAATTTGTTCAAAGTAAACGTGCCGGCCCACCGAGACACTCAACTAAGAGCACCCTGGTAGGATTTCAACGGGGTCCGCCTCGGGACGCGCAAGCACGCCTTCGGCTCGCCCCACCGGCAGGACGTCCCACGATACATGCCAGTTAAACACCGACGGGCGGTGAACCAACAGCGTGGGACACAAATCCAACTACGAGCTTTTTAACCGCAACAACTTTAATATACGCTATTGGAGCTGGAATTACCGCGGCTGCTGGCACCAGACTTGCCCTCCAATAGATACTCGTTAAAGGATTTAAAGTGTACTCATTCCGATTACGGGGCCTCGGATGAGTCCCGTATCGTTATTTTTCGTCACTACCTCCCCGTGCCGGGAGTGGGTAATTTGCGCGCCTGCTGCCTTCCTTGGATGTGGTAGCCGTTTCTCAGGCTCCCTCTCCGGAATCGAACCCTGATTCCCCGTTACCCGTTACAACCATGGTAGGCGCAGAACCTACCATCGACAGTTGATAAGGCAGACATTTGAAAGATGCGTCGCCGGTACGAGGACCGTGCGATCAGCCCAAAGTTATTCAGAGTCACCAAGGCAAACGGACCAGACGAGCCAATCCGATTGGTTTTGATCTAATAAAAGCGTCCCTTCCATCTCTGGTCGGGACTCTGTTTGCATGTATTAGCTCTAGAATTACCACAGTTATCCAAGTAACGTGGGTACGATCTAAGGAACCATAACTGATTTAATGAGCCATTCGCGGTTTCACCTTAATGCGGCTTGTACTGAGACATGCATGGCTTAATCTTTGAGACAAGCATATGACTACTGGCAGGATCAACCAGGGAGCTGCGTCAACGAGAGCTGAGCAGCCGGCCGCCCGGGAGTGTGTCCCGAGGGCCCGCGCGAACACGCAAGCGTCCGCTCAATTATTCTGCAAACAGGAGGAGGCTGAGCTCCCCTGCACGATACACCTCGAAACCCTCTCAGGTCCCGGCGGCGCGCAGCGCCGTCCTAAGTACTTGGTCAGGTTCGAGAGAGGCGCAATCGCCCGGAGATGGGCGAGTAGACGCTTTCAGTGCGAACACCCGTGCTCCCAACTGAGCTTGCCGCTGCCGACAGAGGCCCGGGAGCGTGCTGTCGTGGCATTGCCGGCGGGAAACAACACGCGCCACCTACGGTGACCGGCAGCTCCAACGCCAGCGCCACAGAAGGGCAAAGCCCCACTTGGGTGCAGAAGCGAACTCTCCCAGCACAGCGCACGCGCCAACACGTCCGCAGAGCTGCGATACAAACCACCTGCGAGAACCGCTGGGGGCGACCGAGCAGCAGACGGCGTCGCGACGCCGAGTGCCGGGCGGCGGCGCATCCTCAACGCACACAGTCCGCAATCGGACCAGCACACTGCAGATGTCCACCGCGCTTCGCACCGGGCTCGGCAGAACCCACTTTGGCCGCCTGGCGCCGCGCGCAGGGTGCGCCGGCGCATAGCTGGGACGCCAGCCGGGCCCGTCGGCCGGCGCTCCTGCCACTGGGCGCCCCCCACCAGCCGGCTGTAGTGCGTGCGCTCACGCAGCGCGCGGCCAGCACGCCGGGCGGCCCCCCCTCACCGGCCGGGGACTGTCCCGCCAAGCCACAGCCTCGTATCGCTTCATACCCACATGGCCAACTCAGGTTCGGGGGCATGGCGGGTACCGCCGAAACAACCGGTTCATAGATGTACCGATCGTCGCTATCACCGATGCACCTGCAGCGCGAACAACCGCTCAACAACTGATTTCCAGTTCATTTGCGGATCTTTGGCAGCAAACGTATACGTCAATCTACATTTGCGAAATCTACGATTCTGGCATGCCTGCATGTTATGTGTCACGACACGCTACATCAGCCCACATACACACTGCGGCATGTACACGAGAGAACACGTGGAAGATGGTCCGCGCACGTGTGCAATGTCCCTTGCGCGGTCGACTGTCAACCGGCCTCTGTAGCATGTCGCAGATGTGGAACGCGGTCCACCGTGCTATCATGTTGTGTGGGGCAATACGATTAAATAGGAAAACCCTCGTCGCTACATCAACAGACGGCTCACGCTGATTCCCGGCAGAGGGAGGAGGGGGGGGGGGGGGGCCAACATGCAATACTTTCGTCCGTACCTACCTACCACATGTCTGTACGGCGTACAACAGTGCAATCTCGCTGTAATGGGGAGACGAGACAAGTAGCATCGTGCACAACATATGGCCCTTATGATTCGCCATTGTAGGGCGCAGCCGGTGTACGGTCAAGCATGTGCCACATTATGTCACTCAGTACGTAACGACGGATGATCAGTGTGGGTTACGCGTACATCAGCGGACAGTCCACACAGGCCGTACCACAACGTACACTGACTGCATCGACAACCGAATGCAACTGAACAGCTGCAAGGCTCATTTCACAAACAAACGCCTGACCGACCAGCTTGGAAGGGCAGGAGGGGAGGGCGATATTCGTTCTGTAGCGGTACACCCTTCCAGTGGTTAGCGGGACTGTGTAGAAAGTACGCAACACTCGAAAGACCTTTATGTGAGGGTACGCACCATGGCATCAAGAAATACACATGACACCAGAGGATCCAAGCAGTGAACTATGTTCAGAGGGTTGCTGTTAGGCAAAGCTACATTCCTGTGACGTTACATGTGACAGTTAAGGTGCAGTGTAAGTTAGGTTAAGGTGCAGCGTAAGTTAGGTTAAGGTGCAGCGTAAGTTAGGTTAAGGTGCAGCGTAACTTAGGTTAAGGTGCAGCGTAACTTAGGTTAAGGTGCAGCGTAACTTAGGTTAAGGTGCAGCGTAAGTTAGGTTAAGGTGCAGCGTAACTTAGGTTAAGGTGCAGCGTAAGTTAGGTTAAGGTGCAGCGTAAGTTAGGTTAAGGTGCAGCGTAACTTGGGTTAAGGTGCAGCGTAACTTGGGTTAAGGTGCAGCGTAACTTGGGTTAAGGTGCAGCGTAACTTGGGTTAAGGTGCAGCGTAACTTGGGTTAAGGTGCAGCGTAACTTGGGTTAAGGTGCAGCGTAACTTGGGTTAAGGTGCAGCGTAACTTGGGTTAAGGTGCAGCGTAACTTGGGTTAAGGTGCAGCGTAACTTGGGTTAAGGTGCAGCGTAACTTGGGTTAAGGTGCAGCGTAACTTGGGTTAAGGTGCAGCGTAACTTGGGTTAAGGTGCAGCGTAACTTGGGTTAAGGTGCAGCGTAACTTGGGTTAAGGTGCAGCGTAACTTGGGTTAAGGTGCAGCGTAACTTGGGTTAAGGTGCAGCGTAACTTGGGTTAAGGTGCAGCGTAACTTGGGTTAAGGTGCAGCGTAACTTGGGTTAAGGTGCAGCGTAACTTGGGTTAAGGTGCAGCGTAACTTGGGTTAAGGTGCAGCGTAACTTGGGTTAAGGTGCAGCGTAACTTGGGTTAAGGTGCAGCGTAACTTGGGTTAAGGTGCAGCGTAACTTGGGTTAAGGTGCAGCGTAACTTGGGTTAAGGTGCAGCGTAACTTAGGTTAAGGTGCAGCGTAACTTAGGTTAAGGGGCCAACGTGGGTTAGGTTAAGGGGCCAACGTGGGTTAGGTTAAGGGCCAACGTGGGTTAGGTTAAGGGCCAACGTGGGTTAGGTTAAGGGCCAACGTGGGTTAGGTTAAGGGCCAACGTGGGTTAGGTTAAGGGCCAACGTGGGTTAGGTTAAGGGCCAACGTGGGTTAGGTTAAGGGCCAACGTGGGTTAGGTTAAGGGCCAACGTGGGTTAGGTTAAGGGCCAACGTGGGTTAGGTTAAGGGCCAACGTGGGTTAGGTTAAGGGCCAACGTGGGTTAGGTTAAGGGCCAACGTGGGTTAGGTTAAGGGCCAACGTGGGTTAGGTTAAGGGCCAACGTGGGTTAGGTTAAGGGCCAACGTGGGTTAGGTTAAGGGCCAACATGGGTTAGGTTAAGGGCCAACGTGGGTTAGGTTAAGGGCCAACGTGGGTTAGGTTGCCAGAGATGTGTCAAATCAGGATGTACGTTTGGCTGGTGTCAGGTGGTGGGTTGGTTCGATGCCTTTATAAGGAGTGTGGCCAAAGGGTATTTTATTACTTGTACCTTTTGTGTTGTGGCGTGGCGTTGCGTCCTGTGTTGATACTGGGTGGACCACTGTGGGTGTTGCTGGCTGATTTGAGCTGCGTTGTTTGCGGGTGGTGTGAGACATTCTGTCTTATTAGTGGACGTGACGTTCCTCTTGTCGTTCTTTGGATAGTGTCCTGTGGCAGCGAGGATAAAATGGATGTTGTTGAACGATAGTGCTTTGGTGCTTTCGCTTTGTTACACACAGAGTGGACTGTGAGATAGGGTGACTGGGTCGAGTGCGGTTCACACTGTCCTCCCCAGTTTACAGTATGTATCATCTATGTATGTGGTCCTGCATCATTTACTAAGCAGGGACGTCA
>NW_026062338.1:162500-165000 GCF_023897955.1 Schistocerca gregaria
GACTTGCCCTCCAATAGATACTCGTTAAAGGATTTAAAGTGTACTCATTCCGATTACGGGGCCTCGGATGAGTCCCGTATCGTTATTTTTCGTCACTACCTCCCCGTGCCGGGAGTGGGTAATTTGCGCGCCTGCTGCCTTCCTTGGATGTGGTAGCCGTTTCTCAGGCTCCCTCTCCGGAATCGAACCCTGATTCCCCGTTACCCGTTACAACCATGGTAGGCGCAGAACCTACCATCGACAGTTGATAAGGCAGACATTTGAAAGATGCGTCGCCGGTACGAGGACCGTGCGATCAGCCCAAAGTTATTCAGAGTCACCAAGGCAAACGGACCAGACGAGCCAATCCGATTGGTTTTGATCTAATAAAAGCGTCCCTTCCATCTCTGGTCGGGACTCTGTTTGCATGTATTAGCTCTAGAATTACCACAGTTATCCAAGTAACGTGGGTACGATCTAAGGAACCATAACTGATTTAATGAGCCATTCGCGGTTTCACCTTAATGCGGCTTGTACTGAGACATGCATGGCTTAATCTTTGAGACAAGCATATGACTACTGGCAGGATCAACCAGGGAGCTGCGTCAACGAGAGCTGAGCAGCCGGCCGCCCGGGAGTGTGTCCCGAGGGCCCGCGCGAACACGCAAGCGTCCGCTCAATTATTCTGCAAACAGGAGGAGGCTGAGCTCCCCTGCACGATACACCTCGAAACCCTCTCAGGTCCCGGCGGCGCGCAGCGCCGTCCTAAGTACTTGGTCGGGTTCGAGAGAGGCGCAATCGCCCGGAGATGGGCGAGTAGACGCTTTCAGTGCGAACACCCGTGCTCCCAACTGAGCTTGCCGCTGCCGACAGAGGCCCGGGAGCGTGCTGTCGTGGCATTGCCGGCGGGAAACAACACGCGCCACCTACGGTGACCGGCAGCTCCAACGCCAGCGCCACAGAAGGGCAAAGCCCCACTTGGGTGCAGAAGCGAACTCTCCCAGCACAGCGCACGCGCCAACACGTCCGCAGAGCTGCGATACAAACCACCTGCGAGAACCGCTGGGGGCGACCGAGCAGCAGACGGCGTCGCGACGCCGAGTGCCGGGCGGCGGCGCATCCTCAACGCACACAGTCCGCAATCGGACCAGCACACTGCAGATGTCCACCGCGCTTCGCACCGGGCTCGGCAGAACCCACTTTGGCCGCCTGGCGCCGCGCGCAGGGTGCGCCGGCGCATAGCTGGGACGCCAGCCGGGCCCGTCGGCCGGCGCTCCTGCCACTGGGCGCCCCCCACCAGCCGGCTGTAGTGCGTGCGCTCACGCAGCGCGCGGCCAGCACGCCGGGCGGCCCCCCCTCACCGGCCGGGGACTGTCCCGCCAAGCCACAGCCTCGTATCGCTTCATACCCACATGGCCAACTCAGGTTCGGGGGCATGGCGGGTACCGCCGAAACAACCGGTTCATAGATGTACCGATCGTCGCTATCACCGATGCACCTGCAGCGCGAACAACCGCTCAACAACTGATTTCCAGTTCATTTGCGGATCTTTGGCAGCAAACGTATACGTCAATCTACATTTGCGAAATCTACGATTCTGGCATGCCTGCATGTTATGTGTCACGACACGCTACATCAGCCCACATACACACTGCGGCATGTACACGAGAGAACACGTGGAAGATGGTCCGCGCACGTGTGCAATGTCCCTTGCGCGGTCGACTGTCAACCGGCCTCTGTAGCATGTCGCAGATGTGGAACGCGGTCCACCGTGCTATCATGTTGTGTGGGGCAATACGATTAAATAGGAAAACCCTCGTCGCTACATCAACAGACGGCTCACGCTGATTCCCGGCAGAGGGAGGAGGGGGGGGGGGGGCCAACATGCAATACTTTCGTCCGTACCTACCTACCACATGTCTGTACGGCGTACAACAGTGCAATCTCGCTGTAATGGGGAGACGAGACAAGTAGCATCGTGCACAACATATGGCCCTTATGATTCGCCATTGTAGGGCGCAGCCGGTGTACGGTCAAGCATGTGCCACATTATGTCACTCAGTACGTAACGACGGATGATCAGTGTGGGTTACGCGTACATCAGCGGACAGTCCACACAGGCCGTACCACAACGTACACTGACTGCATCGACAACCGAATGCAACTGAACAGCTGCAAGGCTCATTTCACAAACAAACGCCTGACCGACCAGCTTGGAAGGGCAGGAGGGGAGGGCGATATTCGTTCTGTAGCGGTACACCCTTCCAGTGGTTAGCGGGACTGTGTAGAAAGTACGCAACACTCGAAAGACCTTTATGTGAGGGTACGCACCATGGCATCAAGAAATACACATGACACCAGAGGATCCAAGCAGTGAACTATGTTCAGAGGGTTGCTGTTAGGCAAAGCTACATTCCTGTGACGTTACATGTGACAGTTAAGGTGCAGTGTAAGTTAGGTTAAGGTGCAGCGTAAGTTAGGTTAAGGTGCAGCGTAAGTTAGGTTAAGGTGCAGCGTAAGT
>NW_026062338.1:175000-177500 GCF_023897955.1 Schistocerca gregaria
ATAGGCGAGTAGACGCTTTCAGTGCGAACACCCGTGCTCCCAACTGAGCTTGCCGCTGCCGACAGAGGCCCGGGAGCGTGCTGTCGTGGCATTGCCGGCGGGAAACAACACGCGCCACCTACGGTGACCGGCAGCTCCAACGCCAGCGCCACAGAAGGGCAAAGCCCCACTTGGGTGCAGAAGCGAACTCTCCCACAAGCACAGCGCACGCGCCAACACGTCCGCAGAGCTGCGATACAAAACCACCTGCGAGAACCGCTGGGGGCGACCGAGCAGCAGACGGCGTCGCGACGCCGAGTGCCGGGCGGCGGCGCATCCTCAACGCACACAGTCCGCAATCGGACCAGCACACTGCAGATGTCCACCGCGCTTCGCACCGGGCTCGACAGAACCCACTTTGGCCGCCTGGCGCCGCGCGCAGGGTGCGCCGGCGCATAGCTGGGACGCCCAGCCGGGCCCGTCGGCCGGCGCTCCTGCCACTGGGGCGCCCCCCACCAGCCGGCTGTAGTGCGTGCGCTCACGCAGCGCGCGGCCAGCACGCCCCAGCACGCCGGGCGGCCCCCCCTCACCGGCCGGGGACTGTCCCGCCAAGCCACAGCCTCGTATCGCTTCATACCCACATGGCCAACTCAGGTTCGGGGGCATGGCGGGTACCGCCGAAACAACCGGTTCACAGATGTACCGATCGTCGCTATCACCGATGCACCTGCAGCGCGAACAACCGCTCAACAACTGATTTCCAGTTCATTTGCGGATCTTTGGCAGCAAACGTATACGTCAATCTACATTTGCGAAATCTACGATTCTGGCATGCCTGCATGTTATGTGTCACGACACGCTACATCAGCCCACATACACACTGCGGCATGTACACGAGAGAACACGTGGAAGATGGTCCGCGCACGTGTGCAATGTCCCTTGCGCGGTCGACTGTCAACCGGCCTCTGTAGCATGTCGCAGATGTGGAACGCGGTCCACCGTGCTATCATGTTGTGTGGGGCAATACGATTAAATAGGAAAACCCTCGTCGCTACATCAACAGACGGCTCACGCTGATTCCCGGCAGAGGGAGGAGGGGGGGGGGGGGGCCAACATGCAATACTTTCGTCCGTACCTACTTACCACATGTCTGTACGGCGTACAACAGTGCAATCTCGCTGTAATGGGGAGACGAGACAAGTAGCATCGTGCACAACATATGGCCCTTATGATTCGCCATTGTAGGGCGCAGCCGGTGTACGGTCAAGCATGTGCCACATTATGTCACTCAGTACGTAACGACGGATGATCAGTGTGGGTTACGCGTACATCAGCGGACAGTCCACACAGGCCGTACCACAACGTACACTGACTGCATCGACAACCGAATGCAACTGAACAGCTGCAAGGCTCATTTCACAAACAAACGCCTGACCGACCAGCTTGGAAGGGCAGGAGGGGAGGGCGATATTCGTTCTGTAGCGGTACACCCTTCCAGTGGTTAGCGGGACTGTGTAGAAAGTACGCAACACTCGAAAGACCTTTATGTGAGGGTACGCACCATGGCATCAAGAAATACACATGACACCAGAGGATCCAAGCAGTGAACTATGTTCAGAGGGTTGCTGTTAGGCAAAGCTACATTCCTGTGACGTTACATGTGACAGTTAAGGTGCAGTGTAAGTTAGGTTAAGGTGCAGTGTAAGTTAGGTTAAGGTGCAGTGTAAGTTAGGTTAAGGTGCAGTGTAAGTTAGGTTAAGGTGCAGTGTAAGTTAGGTTAAGGTGCAGTGTAAGTTAGGTTAAGGTGCAGTGTAAGTTAGGTTAAGGTGCAGTGTAAGTTAGGTTAAGGTGCAGTGTAAGTTAGGTTAAGGTGCAGTGTAAGTTAGGTTAAGGTGCAGTGTAAGTTAGGTTAAGGTGCAGTGTAAGTTAGGTTAAGGTGCAGTGTAACTTAGGTTAAGGTGCAGTGTAACTTAGGTTAAGGTGCAGTGTAACTTAGGTTAAGGT
The DNA here is from genome assembly GCF_023897955.1 of Schistocerca gregaria. NCBI lineage: Eukaryota > Metazoa > Arthropoda > Insecta > Orthoptera > Acrididae > Schistocerca > Schistocerca gregaria. The sequence continues at coordinate 176,984 of NW_026062338.1, forward strand.
GCAGTGTAACTTAGGTTAAGGTGCAGTGTAACTTAGGTTAAGGTGCAGTGTAACTTAGGTTAAGGTGCAGTGTAACTTAGGTTAAGGTGCAGTGTAACTTAGGTTAAGGTGCAGTGTAACTTAGGTTAAGGTGCAGTGTAACTTAGGTTAAGGTGCAGTGTAACTTAGGTTAAGGTGCAGTGTAACTTAGGTTAAGGTGCAGTGTAAGTTAGGTTAAGGTGCAGTGTAAGTTAGGTTAAGGTGCAGCGTAACTTAGGTTAAGGTGCAGCGTAAGTTAGGTTAAGGTGCAGCGTAACTTAGGTTAAGGTGCAGCGTAACTTAGGTTAAGGTGCAGCGTAACTTAGGTTAAGGTGCAGCGTAACTTAGGTTAAGGTGCAGCGTAACTTAGGTTAAGGTGCAGCGTAACTTAGGTTAAGGTGCAGCGTAACTTAGGTTAAGGTGCAGCGTAACTTAGGTTAAGGTGCAGCGTAACTTAGGTTAAGGTGCAGCGTAACTTAGGTTAAGGTGCAGCGTGGGT
>NW_026062338.1:185000-190000 GCF_023897955.1 Schistocerca gregaria
CGTAATCAACGCGAGCTTATGACTCGCGCTTACTGGGAATTCCTCGTTCATGGGGAACAATTGCAAGCCCCAATCCCTAGCACGAAGGAGGTTCAGCGGGTTACCCCGACCTTTCGGCCTAGGAAGACACGCTGATTCCTTCAGTGTAGCGCGCGTGCGGCCCAGAACATCTAAGGGCATCACAGACCTGTTATTGCTCAATCTCGTGCGGCTAGAAGCCGCCTGTCCCTCTAAGAAGAAAAGTAATCGCTGACAGCACGAAGGATGTCACGCGACTAGTTAGCAGGCTAGAGTCTCGTTCGTTATCGGAATTAACCAGACAAATCGCTCCACCAACTAAGAACGGCCATGCACCACCACCCACCGAATCAAGAAAGAGCTATCAATCTGTCAATCCTTCCGGTGTCCGGGCCTGGTGAGGTTTCCCGTGTTGAGTCAAATTAAGCCGCAGGCTCCACTCCTGGTGGTGCCCTTCCGTCAATTCCTTTAAGTTTCAGCTTTGCAACCATACTTCCCCCGGAACCCAAAAGCTTTGGTTTCCCGGAGGCTGCCCGCCGAGTCATCGGAGGAACTGCGGCGGATCGCTGGCTGGCATCGTTTATGGTTAGAACTAGGGCGGTATCTGATCGCCTTCGAACCTCTAACTTTCGTTCTTGATTAATGAAAACATACTTGGCAAATGCTTTCGCTTCTGTTCGTCTTGCGACGATCCAAGAATTTCACCTCTAACGTCGCAATACGAATGCCCCCGCCTGTCCCTATTAATCATTACCTCGGGTTCCGAAAACCAACAAAATAGAACCGAGGTCCTATTCCATTATTCCATGCACACAGTATTCAGGCGGGCTTGCCTGCTTTAAGCACTCTAATTTGTTCAAAGTAAACGTGCCGGCCCACCGAGACACTCAACTAAGAGCACCCTGGTAGGATTTCAACGGGGTCCGCCTCGGGACGCGCAAGCACGCCTTTGGCTCGCCCCACCGGCAGGACGTCCCACGATACATGCCAGTTAAACACCGACGGGCGGTGAACCAACAGCGTGGGACACAAATCCAACTACGAGCTTTTTAACCGCAACAACTTTAATATACGCTATTGGAGCTGGAATTACCGCGGCTGCTGGCACCAGACTTGCCCTCCAATAGATACTCGTTAAAGGATTTAAAGTGTACTCATTCCGATTACGGGGCCTCGGATGAGTCCCGTATCGTTATTTTTCGTCACTACCTCCCCGTGCCGGGAGTGGGTAATTTGCGCGCCTGCTGCCTTCCTTGGATGTGGTAGCCGTTTCTCAGGCTCCCTCTCCGGAATCGAACCCTGATTCCCCGTTACCCGTTACAACCATGGTACGCGCAGAACCTACCATCGACAGTTGATAAGGCAGACATTTGAAAGATGCGTCGCCGGTACGAGGACCGTGCGATCAGCCCAAAGTTATTCAGAGTCACCAAGGCAAACGGACCAGACGAGCCAATCCGATTGGTTTTGATCTAATAAAAGCGTCCCTTCCATCTCTGGTCGGGACTCTGTTTGCATGTATTAGCTCTAGAATTACCACAGTTATCCAAGTAACGTGGGTACGATCTAAGGAACCATAACTGATTTAATGAGCCATTCGCGGTTTCACCTTAATGCGGCTTGTACTGAGACATGCATGGCTTAATCTTTGAGACAAGCATATGACTACTGGCAGGATCAACCAGGGAGCTGCGTCAACGAGAGCTGAGCAGCCGGCCGCCCGGGAGTGTGTCCCGAGGGCCCGCGCGAACACGCAAGCGTCCGCTCAATTATTCTGCAAACAGGAGGAGGCTGAGCTCCCCTGCACGATACACCTCGAAACCCTCTCAGGTCCCGGCGGCGCGCAGCGCCGTCCTAAGTACTTGGTCGGGTTCGAGAGAGGCGCAATCGCCCGGAGATAGGCGAGTAGACGCTTTCAGTGCGAACACCCGTGCTCCCAACTGAGCTTGCCGCTGCCGACAGAGGCCCGGGAGCGTGCTGTCGTGGCATTGCCGGCGGGAAACAACACGCGCCACCTACGGTGACCGGCAGCTCCAACGCCAGCGCCACAGAAGGGCAAAGCCCCACTTGGGTGCAGAAGCGAACTCTCCCAGCACAGCGCACGCGCCAACACGTCCGCAGAGCTGCGATACAAACCACCTGCGAGAACCGCTGGGGGCGACCGAGCAGCAGACGGCGTCGCGACGCCGAGTGCCGGGCGGCGGCGCATCCTCAACGCACACAGTCCGCAATCGGACCAGCACACTGCAGATGTCCACCGCGCTTCGCACCGGGCTCGGCAGAACCCACTTTGGCCGCCTGGCGCCGCGCGCAGGGTGCGCCGGCGCATAGCTGGGACGCCAGCCGGGCCCGTCGGCCGGCGCTCCTGCCACTGGGCGCCCCCCACCAGCCGGCTGTAGTGCGTGCGCTCACGCAGCGCGCGGCCAGCACGCCGGGCGGCCCCCCCTCACCGGCCGGGGACTGTCCCGCCAAGCCACAGCCTCGTATCGCTTCATACCCACATGGCCAACTCAGGTTCGGGGGCATGGCGGGTACCGCCGAAACAACCGGTTCACAGATGTACCGATCGTCGCTATCACCGATGCACCTGCAGCGCGAACAACCGCTCAACAACTGATTTCCAGTTCATTTGCGGATCTTTGGCAGCAAACGTATACGTCAATCTACATTTGCGAAATCTACGATTCTGGCATGCCTGCATGTTATGTGTCACGACACGCTACATCAGCCCACATACACACTGCGGCATGTACACGAGAGAACACGTGGAAGATGGTCCGCGCACGTGTGCAATGTCCCTTGCGCGGTCGACTGTCAACCGGCCTCTGTAGCATGTCGCAGATGTGGAACGCGGTCCACCGTGCTATCATGTTGTGTGGGGCAATACGATTAAATAGGAAAACCCTCGTCGCTACATCAACAGACGGCTCACGCTGATTCCCGGCAGAGGGAGGAGGGGGGGGGGGGGCCAACATGCAATACTTTCGTCCGTACCTACTTACCACATGTCTGTACGGCGTACAACAGTGCAATCTCGCTGTAATGGGGAGACGAGACAAGTAGCATCGTGCACAACATATGGCCCTTATGATTCGCCATTGTAGGGCGCAGCCGGTGTACGGTCAAGCATGTGCCACATTATGTCACTCAGTACGTAACGACGGATGATCAGTGTGGGTTACGCGTACATCAGCGGACAGTCCACACAGGCCGTACCACAACGTACACTGACTGCATCGACAACCGAATGCAACTGAACAACATGACACCAGAGGATCCAAGCAGTGAACTATGTTCAGAGGGTTGCTGTTAGGCAAAGCTACATTCCTGTGACGTTACATGTGACAGTTAAGGTGCAGTGTAAGTTAGGTTAAGGTGCAGTGTAAGTTAGGTTAAGGTGCAGTGTAAGTTAGGTTAAGGTGCAGTGTAAGTTAGGTTAAGGTGCAGTGTAAGTTAGGTTAAGGTGCAGTGTAAGTTAGGTTAAGGTGCAGTGTAAGTTAGGTTAAGGTGCAGTGTAAGTTAGGTTAAGGTGCAGTGTAAGTTAGGTTAAGGTGCAGTGTAAGTTAGGTTAAGGTGCAGTGTAAGTTAGGTTAAGGTGCAGTGTAAGTTAGGTTAAGGTGCAGTGTAAGTTAGGTTAAGGTGCAGTGTAACTTAGGTTAAGGTGCAGTGTAACTTAGGTTAAGGTGCAGTGTAACTTAGGTTAAGGTGCAGTGTAACTTAGGTTAAGGTGCAGTGTAACTTAGGTTAAGGTGCAGTGTAACTTAGGTTAAGGTGCAGTGTAACTTAGGTTAAGGTGCAGTGTAAGTTAGGTTAAGGTGCAGTGTAAGTTAGGTTAAGGTGCAGTGTAACTTAGGTTAAGGTGCAGTGTAACTTAGGTTAAGGTGCAGTGTAAGTTAGGTTAAGGTGCAGTGTAAGTTAGGTTAAGGTGCAGCGTAACTTAGGTTAAGGTGCAGCGTAACTTAGGTTAAGGTGCAGCGTAACTTAGGTTAAGGTGCAGCGTAACTTAGGTTAAGGTGCAGCGTAACTTAGGTTAAGGTGCAGCGTAACTTAGGTTAAGGTGCAGCGTAACTTAGGTTAAGGTGCAGCGTAACTTAGGTTAAGGTGCAGCGTGGGTTAGGTTAGGGGCCAACGTGGGTTAGGTTAGGGGCCAACGTGGGTTAGGTTAGGGGCCAACGTGGGTTAGGTTAGGGGCCAACGTGGGTTAGGTTAGGGGCCAACGTGGGTTAGGTTAGGGGCCAACGTGGGTTAGGTTAGGGGCCAACGTGGGTTAGGTTAGGGGCCAACGTGGGTTAGGTTAGGGGCCAACGTGGGTTAGGTTAGGGGCCAACGTGGGTTAGGTTAGGGGCCAACGTGGGTTAGGTTAGGGGCCAACGTGGGTTAGGTTAGGGGCCAACGTGGGTTAGGTTAGGGGCCAACGTGGGTTAGGTTAGGGGCCAACGTGGGTTAGGTTAGGGGCCAACGTGGGTTAGGTTAAGGGCCAACGTGGGTTAGGTTAAGGGCCAACGTGGGTTAGGTTAAGGGCCAACGTGGGTTAGGTTAAGGGCCAACGTGGGTTAGGTTAAGGGCCAACGTGGGTTAGGTTAAGGGCCAACGTGGGTTAGGTTAAGGGCCAACGTGGGTTAGGTTAAGGGCCAACGTGGGTTAGGTTAAGGGCCAACGTGGGTTAGGTTAAGGGCCAACGTGGGTTAGGTTAAGGGCCAACGTGGGTTAGGTTAAGGGCCAACGTGGGTTAGGTTAAGGGCCAACGTGGGTTAGGTTAAGGGCCAACGTGGGTTAGGTTGCCAGAGATGTGTCAAATCAGGATGTACGTTTGGCTGGTGTCAGGTGGTGGGTTGGTTCGATGCCTTTATAAGGGGTGTGGCCAAAGGGTATTTTATTACTTGTACCTTTTGTGTTGTGGCGTGGCGTTGCGTCCTGTGTTGATACTGGGTGGACCACTGTGGGTGTTGCTGGCTGATTTGAGCTGCGTTGTTTGCGGGTGA
>NW_026062338.1:200000-202500 GCF_023897955.1 Schistocerca gregaria
CTGACCGACCAGCTTGGAAGGGCAGGAGGGGAGGGCGATATTCGTTCTGTAGCGGTACACCCTTCCAGTGGTTAGCGGGACTGTGTAGAAAGTACGCAACACTCGAAAGACCTTTATGTGAGGGTACGCACCATGGCATCAAGAAATACACATGACACCAGAGGATCCAAGCAGTGAACTATGTTCAGAGGGTTGCTGTTAGGCAAAGCTACATTCCTGTGACGTTACATGTGACAGTTAAGGTGCAGTGTAAGTTAGGTTAAGGTGCAGTGTAAGTTAGGTTAAGGTGCAGTGTAAGTTAGGTTAAGGTGCAGTGTAAGTTAGGTTAAGGTGCAGTGTAAGTTAGGTTAAGGTGCAGTGTAAGTTAGGTTAAGGTGCAGTGTAAGTTAGGTTAAGGTGCAGTGTAAGTTAGGTTAAGGTGCAGTGTAAGTTAGGTTAAGGTGCAGTGTAAGTTAGGTTAAGGTGCAGTGTAAGTTAGGTTAAGGTGCAGTGTAACTTAGGTTAAGGTGCAGTGTAACTTAGGTTAAGGTGCAGTGTAACTTAGGTTAAGGTGCAGTGTAACTTAGGTTAAGGTGCAGTGTAACTTAGGTTAAGGTGCAGTGTAACTTAGGTTAAGGTGCAGTGTAACTTAGGTTAAGGTGCAGTGTAACTTAGGTTAAGGTGCAGTGTAAGTTAGGTTAAGGTGCAGTGTAACTTAGGTTAAGGTGCAGTGTAACTTAGGTTAAGGTGCAGTGTAAGTTAGGTTAAGGTGCAGTGTAAGTTAGGTTAAGGTGCAGCGTAACTTAGGTTAAGGTGCAGCGTAACTTAGGTTAAGGTGCAGCGTAACTTAGGTTAAGGTGCAGCGTAACTTAGGTTAAGGTGCAGCGTAACTTAGGTTAAGGTGCAGCGTAACTTAGGTTAAGGTGCAGCGTAACTTAGGTTAAGGTGCAGCGTAACTTAGGTTAAGGTGCAGCGTGGGTTAGGTTAGGGGCCAACGTGGGTTAGGTTAGGGGCCAACGTGGGTTAGGTTAGGGGCCAACGTGGGTTAGGTTAGGGGCCAACGTGGGTTAGGTTAGGGGCCAACGTGGGTTAGGTTAGGGGCCAACGTGGGTTAGGTTAGGGGCCAACGTGGGTTAGGTTAGGGGCCAACGTGGGTTAGGTTAGGGGCCAACGTGGGTTAGGTTAGGGGCCAACGTGGGTTAGGTTAGGGGCCAACGTGGGTTAGGTTAGGGGCCAACGTGGGTTAGGTTAGGGGCCAACGTGGGTTAGGTTAGGGGCCAACGTGGGTTAGGTTAGGGGCCAACGTGGGTTAGGTTAGGGGCCAACGTGGGTTAGGTTAAGGGCCAACGTGGGTTAGGTTAAGGGCCAACGTGGGTTAGGTTAAGGGCCAACGTGGGTTAGGTTAAGGGCCAACGTGGGTTAGGTTAAGGGCCAACGTGGGTTAGGTTAAGGGCCAACGTGGGTTAGGTTAAGGGCCAACGTGGGTTAGGTTAAGGGCCAACGTGGGTTAGGTTAAGGGCCAACGTGGGTTAGGTTAAGGGCCAACGTGGGTTAGGTTGCCAGAGATGTGTCAAATCAGGATGTACGTTTGGCTGGTGTCAGGTGGTGGGTTGGTTCGATGCCTTTATAAGGGGTGTGGCCAAAGGGTATTTTATTACTTGTACCTTTTGTGTTGTGGCGTGGCGTTGCGTCCTGTGTTGATACTGGGTGGACCACTGTGGGTGTTGCTGGCTGATTTGAGCTGCGTTGTTTGCGGGTGATGTGAGACATTCTGTCTTATTAGTGGACGTGACGTTCCTCTTGTCGTTGTTTGGATAGTGTCCTGTGGCAGCGAGGATAAAATGGATGTTGTTGAACGATAGTGCTTTGGTGCTTTCGCTTTGTTACACACAGAGTGGACTGTGAGATAGGGTGACTGGGTCGAGTGCGGTTCACACTGTCCTCCCCAGTTTACAGTATGTATCATCTATGTATGTGGTCCTGCATCATTTACTAAGGAGGGACGTCAGACGACTGAAATATTAGTTATGTACTGATGTAAAGCAGAATGCTTACCTTCCACCAGTGGGCGAGTATCGACTCTGCCCCAGAGTTGCCACCGCAGGAAGAGGTGTCGGAAACACTACCCGCACACCGTCACCACTGTGCGGGGGGACGGACCCTCTATATCCTCAGCGGCGCACTCTTTGCCACCGAGCGTCACGTCTCGCGGCCCGCCGTCCAGAGCATGTATTGGGACAGCGGGACTTTGGCTTTTGGGAGATAACTCTTCATGAAGTGGAAGATATAGGGGTGGACTGCAATGTACGATTGCGGGAAAAGTCCGCCGTACATCCGCTCGAGTTGCGAGTCGGGCGGTGGGGGTGGCGCATTCACAGGTGCGGCTGGAGTGACCGTCGGTCCACCACTTTTGACTCGATTTGCGTCACCTGCGGTGAAGAGGGGGTGCAGCAGGCGTTTTACTCTGGGTCGTCAAGCGGGCGCTGTAGGCGACATCGACATCATAGTCGGCCGGCCGTCT
>NW_026062338.1:210000-212500 GCF_023897955.1 Schistocerca gregaria
ATGAGCCATTCGCGGTTTCACCTTAATGCGGCTTGTACTGAGACATGCATGGCTTAATCTTTGAGACAAGCATATGACTACTGGCAGGATCAACCAGGGAGCTGCGTCAACGAGAGCTGAGCAGCTGGCCGCCCGGGAGTGTGTCCCGAGGGCCCGCGCGAACACGCAAGCGTCCGCTCAATTATTCTGCAAACAGGAGGAGGCTGAGCTCCCCTGCACGATACACCTCGAAACCCTCTCAGGTCCCGGCGGCGCGCAGCGCCGTCCTAAGTACTTGGTCGGGTTCGAGAGAGGCGCAATCGCCCGGAGATAGGCGAGTAGACGCTTTCAGTGCGAACACCCGTGCTCCCAACTGAGCTTGCCGCTGCCGACAGAGGCCCGGGAGCGTGCTGTCGTGGCATTGCCGGCGGGAAACAACACGCGCCACCTACGGTGACCGGCAGCTCCAACGCCAGCGCCACAGAAGGGCAAAGCCCCACTTGGGTGCAGAAGCGAACTCTCCCAGCACAGCGCACGCGCCAACACGTCCGCAGAGCTGCGATACAAACCACCTGCGAGAACCGCTGGGGGCGACCGAGCAGCAGACGGCGTCGCGACGCCGAGTGCCGGGCGGCGGCGCATCCTCAACGCACACAGTCCGCAATCGGACCAGCACACTGCAGATGTCCACCGCGCTTCGCACAGGGCTCGGCAGAACCCACTTTGGCCGCCTGGCGCCGCGCGCAGGGTGCGCCGGCGCATAGCTGGGACGCCAGCCGGGCCCGTCGGCCGGCGCTCCTGCCACTGGGCGCCCCCCACCAGCCGGCTGTAGTGCGTGCGCTCACGCAGCGCGCGGCCAGCACGCCGGGCGGCCCCCCCTCACCGGCCGGGGACTGTCCCGCCAAGCCACAGCCTCGTATCGCTTCATACCCACATGGCCAACTCAGGTTCGGGGGCATGGCGGGTACCGCCGAAACAACCGGTTCACAGATGTACCGATCGTCGCTATCACCGATGCACCTGCAGCGCGAACAACCGCTCAACAACTGATTTCCAGTTCATTTGCGGATCTTTGGCAGCAAACGTATACGTCAATCTACATTTGCGAAATCTACGATTCTGGCATGCCTGCATGTTATGTGTCACGACACGCTACATCAGCCCACATACACACTGCGGCATGTACACGAGAGAACACGTGGAAGATGGTCCGCGCACGTGTGCAATGTCCCTTGCGCGGTCGACTGTCAACCGGCCTCTGTAGCATGTCGCAGATGTGGAACGCGGTCCACCGTGCTATCATGTTGTGTGGGGCAATACGATTAAATAGGAAAACCCTCGTCGCTACATCAACAGACGGCTCACGCTGATTCCCGGCAGAGGGAGGAGGGGGGGGGGGGGCCAACATGCAATACTTTCGTCCGTACCTACTTACCACATGTCTGTACGGCGTACAACAGTGCAATCTCGCTGTAATGGGGAGACGAGACAAGTAGCATCGTGCACAACATATGGCCCTTATGATTCGCCATTGTAGGGCGCAGCCGGTGTACGGTCAAGCATGTGCCACATTATGTCACTCAGTACGTAACGACGGATGATCAGTGTGGGTTACGCGTACATCAGCGGACAGTCCACACAGGCCGTACCACAACGTACACTGACTGCATCGACAACCGAATGCAACTGAACAGCTGCAAGGCTCATTTCACAAACAAACGCCTGACCGACCAGCTTGGAAGGGCAGGAGGGGAGGGCGATATTCGTTCTGTAGCGGTACACCCTTCCAGTGGTTAGCGGGACTGTGTAGAAAGTACGCAACACTCGAAAGACCTTTATGTGAGGGTACGCACCATGGCATCAAGAAATACACATGACACCAGAGGATCCAAGCAGTGAACTATGTTCAGAGGGTTGCTGTTAGGCAAAGCTACATTCCTGTGACGTTACATGTGACAGTTAAGGTGCAGTGTAAGTTAGGTTAAGGTGCAGTGTAAGTTAGGTTAAGGTGCAGTGTAAGTTAGGTTAAGGTGCAGTGTAAGTTAGGTTAAGGTGCAGTGTAAGTTAGGTTAAGGTGCAGTGTAAGTTAGGTTAAGGTGCAGTGTAAGTTAGGTTAAGGTGCAGTGTAAGTTAGGTTAAGGTGCAGTGTAAGTTAGGTTAAGGTGCAGTGTAACTTAGGTTAAGGTGCAGTGTAACTTAGGTTAAGGTGCAGTGTAACTTAGGTTAAGGTGCAGTGTAACTTAGGTTAAGGTGCAGTGTAACTTAGGTTAAGGTGCAGTGTAACTTAGGTTAAGGTGCAGTGTAACTTAGGTTAAGGTGCAGTGTAACTTAGGTTAAGGTGCAGTGTAACTTAGGTTAAGGTGCAGTGTAAGTTAGGTTAAGGTGCAGTGTAACTTAGGTTAAGGTGCAGTGTAACTTAGGTTAAGGTGCAGTGTAAGTTAGGTTAAGGTGCAGTGTAAGTTAGGTTAAGGTGCAGCGTAACTTAGGTTAAGGTGCAGCGTAACTTAGGTTAAGGTGCAGC
>NW_026062338.1:222500-225000 GCF_023897955.1 Schistocerca gregaria
CGGACCAGCACACTGCAGATGTCCACCGCGCTTCGCACCGGGCTCGGCAGAACCCACTTTGGCCGCCTGGCGCCGCGCGCAGGGTGCGCCGGCGCATAGCTGGGACGCCAGCCGGGCCCGTCGGCCGGCGCTCCTGCCACTGGGCGCCCCCCACCAGCCGGCTGTAGTGCGTGCGCTCACGCAGCGCGCGGCCAGCACGCCGGGCGGCCCCCCCTCACCGGCCGGGGACTGTCCCGCCAAGCCACAGCCTCGTATCGCTTCATACCCACATGGCCAACTCAGGTTCGGGGGCATGGCGGGTACCGCCGAAACAACCGGTTCACAGATGTACCGATCGTCGCTATCACCGATGCACCTGCAGCGCGAACAACCGCTCAACAACTGATTTCCAGTTCATTTGCGGATCTTTGGCAGCAAACGTATACGTCAATCTACATTTGCGAAATCTACGATTCTGGCATGCCTGCATGTTATGTGTCACGACACGCTACATCAGCCCACATACACACTGCGGCATGTACACGAGAGAACACGTGGAAGATGGTCCGCGCACGTGTGCAATGTCCCTTGCGCGGTCGACTGTCAACCGGCCTCTGTAGCATGTCGCAGATGTGGAACGCGGTCCACCGTGCTATCATGTTGTGTGGGGCAATACGATTAAATAGGAAAACCCTCGTCGCTACATCAACAGACGGCTCACGCTGATTCCCGGCAGAGGGAGGAGGGGGGGGGGGGGGGCCAACATGCAATACTTTCGTCCGTACCTACTTACCACATGTCTGTACGGCGTACAACAGTGCAATCTCGCTGTAATGGGGAGACGAGACAAGTAGCATCGTGCACAACATATGGCCCTTATGATTCGCCATTGTAGGGCGCAGCCGGTGTACGGTCAAGCATGTGCCACATTATGTCACTCAGTACGTAACGACGGATGATCAGTGTGGGTTACGCGTACATCAGCGGACAGTCCACACAGGCCGTACCACAACGTACACTGACTGCATCGACAACCGAATGCAACTGAACAGCTGCAAGGCTCATTTCACAAACAAACGCCTGACCGACCAGCTTGGAAGGGCAGGAGGGGAGGGCGATATTCGTTCTGTAGCGGTACACCCTTCCAGTGGTTAGCGGGACTGTGTAGAAAGTACGCAACACTCGAAAGACCTTTATGTGAGGGTACGCACCATGGCATCAAGAAATACACATGACACCAGAGGATCCAAGCAGTGAACTATGTTCAGAGGGTTGCTGTTAGGCAAAGCTACATTCCTGTGACGTTACATGTGACAGTTAAGGTGCAGTGTAAGTTAGGTTAAGGTGCAGCGTAACTTAGGTTAAGGTGCAGCGTAACTTAGGTTAAGGTGCAGTGTAACTTAGGTTAAGGTGCAGTGTAACTTAGGTTAAGGTGCAGTGTAACTTAGGTTAAGGTGCAGTGTAACTTAGGTTAAGGTGCAGTGTAACTTAGGTTAAGGTGCAGTGTAAGTTAGGTTAAGGTGCAGCGTAACTTAGGTTAAGGTGCAGCGTAACTTAGGTTAAGGTGCAGCGTAACTTAGGTTAAGGTGCAGCGTAACTTAGGTTAAGGTGCAGCGTAACTTAGGTTAAGGTGCAGCGTAACTTAGGTTAAGGTGCAGCGTAACTTAGGTTAAGGTGCAGCGTAACTTAGGTTAAGGTGCAGCGTGGGTTAGGTTAGGGGCCAACGTGGGTTAGGTTAGGGGCCAACGTGGGTTAGGTTAGGGGCCAACGTGGGTTAGGTTAGGGGCCAACGTGGGTTAGGTTAGGGGCCAACGTGGGTTAGGTTAGGGGCCAACGTGGGTTAGGTTAGGGGCCAACGTGGGTTAGGTTAGGGGCCAACGTGGGTTAGGTTAGGGGCCAACGTGGGTTAGGTTAGGGGCCAACGTGGGTTAGGTTAGGGGCCAACGTGGGTTAGGTTAGGGGCCAACGTGGGTTAGGTTAGGGGCCAACGTGGGTTAGGTTAGGGGCCAACGTGGGTTAGGTTAGGGGCCAACGTGGGTTAGGTTAGGGGCCAACGTGGGTTAGGTTAGGGGCCAACGTGGGTTAGGTTAGGGGCCAACGTCGGTTAGGTTAAGGGCCAACGTGGGTTAGGTTAAGGGCCAACGTGGGTTAGGTTAAGGGCCAACGTGGGTTAGGTTAAGGGCCAACGTGGGTTAGGTTAAGGGCCAACGTGGGTTAGGTTAAGGGCCAACGTGGGTTAGGTTAAGGGCCAACGTGGGTTAGGTTAAGGGCCAACGTGGGTTAGGTTAAGGGCCAACGTGGGTTAGGTTAAGGGCCAACGTGGGTTAGGTTAAGGGCCAACGTGGGTTAGGTTAAGGGCCAATGTGGGTTAGGTTAAGGGCCAACGTGGGTTAGGTTAAGGGCCAACGTGGGTTAGGTTAAGGGCCAACGTGGGTTAGGTTAAGGGCCAACGTGGGTTAGGTTAAGGGCCAACGTGGGTTAGGTTGCCAGAGATGTGTCAAATCAGGATGTACGTTTGGCT
>NW_026062338.1:235000-237500 GCF_023897955.1 Schistocerca gregaria
ATGTCACTCAGTACGTAACGACGGATGATCAGTGTGGGTTACGCGTACATCAGCGGACAGTCCACACAGGCCGTACCACAACGTACACTGACTGCATCGACAACCGAATGCAACTGAACAGCTGCAAGGCTCATTTCACAAACAAACGCCTGACCGACCAGCTTGGAAGGGCAGGAGGGGAGGGCGATATTCGTTCTGTAGCGGTACACCCTTCCAGTGGTTAGCGGGACTGTGTAGAAAGTACGCAACACTCGAAAGACCTTTATGTGAGGGTACGCACCATGGCATCAAGAAATACACATGACACCAGAGGATCCAAGCAGTGAACTATGTTCAGAGGGTTGCTGTTAGGCAAAGCTACATTCCTGTGACGTTACATGTGACAGTTAAGGTGCAGTGTAAGTTAGGTTAAGGTGCAGTGTAAGTTAGGTTAAGGTGCAGTGTAAGTTAGGTTAAGGTGCAGTGTAAGTTAGGTTAAGGTGCAGTGTAAGTTAGGTTAAGGTGCAGTGTAAGTTAGGTTAAGGTGCAGTGTAAGTTAGGTTAAGGTGCAGTGTAAGTTAGGTTAAGGTGCAGTGTAAGTTAGGTTAAGGTGCAGTGTAACTTAGGTTAAGGTGCAGTGTAACTTAGGTTAAGGTGCAGTGTAACTTAGGTTAAGGTGCAGTGTAACTTAGGTTAAGGTGCAGTGTAACTTAGGTTAAGGTGCAGTGTAACTTAGGTTAAGGTGCAGTGTAACTTAGGTTAAGGTGCAGTGTAACTTAGGTTAAGGTGCAGTGTAACTTAGGTTAAGGTGCAGTGTAACTTAGGTTAAGGTGCAGTGTAAGTTAGGTTAAGGTGCAGTGTAACTTAGGTTAAGGTGCAGTGTAACTTAGGTTAAGGTGCAGTGTAAGTTAGGTTAAGGTGCAGTGTAAGTTAGGTTAAGGTGCAGCGTAACTTAGGTTAAGGTGCAGCGTAACTTAGGTTAAGGTGCAGCGTAACTTAGGTTAAGGTGCAGCGTAACTTAGGTTAAGGTGCAGCGTAACTTAGGTTAAGGTGCAGCGTAACTTAGGTTAAGGTGCAGCGTAACTTAGGTTAAGGTGCAGCGTAACTTAGGTTAAGGTGCAGCGTGGGTTAGGTTAGGGGCCAACGTGGGTTAGGTTAGGGGCCAACGTGGGTTAGGTTAGGGGCCAACGTGGGTTAGGTTAGGGGCCAACGTGGGTTAGGTTAGGGGCCAACGTGGGTTAGGTTAGGGGCCAACGTGGGTTAGGTTAGGGGCCAACGTGGGTTAGGTTAGGGGCCAACGTGGGTTAGGTTAGGGGCCAACGTGGGTTAGGTTAGGGGCCAACGTGGGTTAGGTTAGGGGCCAACGTGGGTTAGGTTAGGGGCCAACGTGGGTTAGGTTAGGGGCCAACGTGGGTTAGGTTAGGGGCCAACGTGGGTTAGGTTAGGGGCCAACGTGGGTTAGGTTAGGGGCCAACGTGGGTTAGGTTAGGGGCCAACGTGGGTTAGGTTAGGGGCCAACGTGGGTTAGGTTAAGGGCCAACGTGGGTTAGGTTAAGGGCCAACGTGGGTTAGGTTAAGGGCCAACGTGGGTTAGGTTAAGGGCCAACGTGGGTTAGGTTAAGGGCCAACGTGGGTTAGGTTAAGGGCCAACGTGGGTTAGGTTAAGGGCCAACGTGGGTTAGGTTAAGGGCCAACGTGGGTTAGGTTAAGGGCCAACGTGGGTTAGGTTAAGGGCCAACGTGGGTTAGGTTAAGGGCCAACGTGGGTTAGGTTAAGGGCCAACGTGGGTTAGGTTAAGGGCCAACGTGGGTTAGGTTAAGGGCCAACGTGGGTTAGGTTGCCAGAGATGTGTCAAATCAGGATGTACGTTTGGCTGGTGTCAGGTGGTGGGTTGGTTCGATGCCTTTATAAGGGGTGTGGCCAAAGGGTATTTTATTACTTGTACCTTTTGTGTTGTGGCGTGGCGTTGCGTCCTGTGTTGATACTGGGTGGACCACTGTGGGTGTTGCTGGCTGATTTGAGCTGCGTTGTTTGCGGGTGATGTGAGACATTCTGTCTTATTAGTGGACGTGACGTTCCTCTTGTCGTTGTTTGGATAGTGTCCTGTGGCAGCGAGGATAAAATGGATGTTGTTGAACGATAGTGCTTTGGTGCTTTCGCTTTGTTACACACAGAGTGGACTGTGAGATAGGGTGACTGGGTCGAGTGCGGTTCACACTGTCCTCCCCAGTTTACAGTATGTATCATCTATGTATGTGGTCCTGCATCATTTACTAAGGAGGGACGTCAGACGACTGAAATATTAGTTATGTACTGATGTAAAGCAGAATGCTTACCTTCCACCAGTGGGCGAGTATCGACTCTGCCCCAGAGTTGCCACCGCAGGAAGAGGTGTCGGAAACACTACCCGCACACCGTCACCACTGTGCGGGGGGACGGACCCTCTATATCCTCAGCGGCGCACTCTTTGCCACCGAGCGTCACGTCTCGCGGCCCGCCGTCCAGAGCATGTATTGGGACA
>NW_026062338.1:247500-250000 GCF_023897955.1 Schistocerca gregaria
GTTTGCATGTATTAGCTCTAGAATTACCACAGTTATCCAAGTAACGTGGGTACGATCTAAGGAACCATAACTGATTTAATGAGCCATTCGCGGTTTCACCTTAATGCGGCTTGTACTGAGACATGCATGGCTTAATCTTTGAGACAAGCATATGACTACTGGCAGGATCAACCAGGGAGCTGCGTCAACGAGAGCTGAGCAGCCGGCCGCCCGGGAGTGTGTCCCGAGGGCCCGCGCGAACACGCAAGCGTCCGCTCAATTATTCTGCAAACAGGAGGAGGCTGAGCTCCCCTGCACGATACACCTCGAAACCCTCTCAGGTCCCGGCGGCGCGCAGCGCCGTCCTAAGTACTTGGTCGGGTTCGAGAGAGGCGCAATCGCCCGGAGATAGGCGAGTAGACGCTTTCAGTGCGAACACCCGTGCTCCCAACTGAGCTTGCCGCTGCCGACAGAGGCCCGGGAGCGTGCTGTCGTGGCATTGCCGGCGGGAAACAACACGCGCCACCTACGGTGACCGGCAGCTCCAACGCCAGCGCCACAGAAGGGCAAAGCCCCACTTGGGTGCAGAAGCGAACTCTCCCAGCACAGCGCACGCGCCAACACGTCCGCAGAGCTGCGATACAAACCACCTGTGAGAACCGCTGGGGGCGACCGAGCAGCAGACGGCGTCGCGACGCCGAGTGCCGGGCGGCGGCGCATCCTCAACGCACACAGTCCGCAATCGGACCAGCACACTGCAGATGTCCACCGCGCTTCGCACCGGGCTCGGCAGAACCCACTTTGGCCGCCTGGCGCCGCGCGCAGGGTGCGCCGGCGCATAGCTGGGACGCCAGCCGGGCCCGTCGGCCGGCGCTCCTGCCACTGGGCGCCCCCCACCAGCCGGCTGTAGTGCGTGCGCTCACGCAGCGCGCGGCCAGCACGCCGGGCGGCCCCCCCTCACCGGCCGGGGACTGTCCCGCCAAGCCACAGCCTCGTATCGCTTCATACCCACATGGCCAACTCAGGTTCGGGGGCATGGCGGGTACCGCCGAAACAACCGGTTCACAGATGTACCGATCGTCGCTATCACCGATGCACCTGCAGCGCGAACAACCGCTCAACAACTGATTTCCAGTTCATTTGCGGATCTTTGGCAGCAAACGTATACGTCAATCTACATTTGCGAAATCTACGATTCTGGCATGCCTGCATGTTATGTGTCACGACACGCTACATCAGCCCACATACACACTGCGGCATGTACACGAGAGAACACGTGGAAGATGGTCCGCGCACGTGTGCAATGTCCCTTGCGCGGTCGACTGTCAACCGGCCTCTGTAGCATGTCGCAGATGTGGAACGCGGTCCACCGTGCTATCATGTTGTGTGGGGCAATACGATTAAATAGGAAAACCCTCGTCGCTACATCAACAGACGGCTCACGCTGATTCCCGGCAGAGGGAGGAGGGGGGGGGGGGGGGGCCAACATGCAATACTTTCGTCCGTACCTACTTACCACATGTCTGTACGGCGTACAACAGTGCAATCTCGCTGTAATGGGGAGACGAGACAAGTAGCATCGTGCACAACATATGGCCCTTATGATTCGCCATTGTAGGGCGCAGCCGGTGTACGGTCAAGCATGTGCCACATTATGTCACTCAGTACGTAACGACGGATGATCAGTGTGGGTTACGCGTACATCAGCGGACAGTCCACACAGGCCGTACCACAACGTACACTGACTGCATCGACAACCGAATGCAACTGAACAGCTGCAAGGCTCATTTCACAAACAAACGCCTGACCGACCAGCTTGGAAGGGCAGGAGGGGAGGGCGATATTCGTTCTGTAGCGGTACACCCTTCCAGTGGTTAGCGGGACTGTGTAGAAAGTACGCAACACTCGAAAGACCTTTATGTGAGGGTACGCACCATGGCATCAAGAAATACACATGACACCAGAGGATCCAAGCAGTGAACTATGTTCAGAGGGTTGCTGTTAGGCAAAGCTACATTCCTGTGACGTTACATGTGACAGTTAAGGTGCAGTGTAAGTTAGGTTAAGGTGCAGTGTAAGTTAGGTTAAGGTGCAGTGTAAGTTAGGTTAAGGTGCAGTGTAAGTTAGGTTAACGTGCAGTGTAAGTTAGGTTAAGGTGCAGTGTAAGTTAGGTTAAGGTGCAGTGTAAGTTAGGTTAAGGTGCAGTGTAAGTTAGGTTAAGGTGCAGTGTAAGTTAGGTTAAGGTGCAGTGTAAGTTAGGTTAAGGTGCAGTGTAAGTTAGGTTAAGGTGCAGTGTAAGTTAGGTTAAGGTGCAGTGTAACTTAGGTTAAGGTGCAGTGTAACTTAGGTTAAGGTGCAGTGTAACTTAGGTTAAGGTGCAGTGTAACTTAGGTTAAGGTGCAGTGTAACTTAGGTTAAGGTGCAGTGTAACTTAGGTTAAGGTGCAGTGTAACTTAGGTTAAGGTGCAGTGTAAGTTAGGTTAAGGTGCAGTGTAACTTAGGTTAAGGTGCAGTGTAAGTT
>NW_026062338.1:260000-262500 GCF_023897955.1 Schistocerca gregaria
ACCGGGCTCGGCAGAACCCACTTTGGCCGCCTGGCGCCGCGCGCAGGGTGCGCCGGCGCATAGCTGGGACGCCAGCCGGGCCCGTCGGCCGGCGCTCCTGCCACTGGGCGCCCCCCACCAGCCGGCTGTAGTGCGTGCGCTCACGCAGCGCGCGGCCAGCACGCCGGGCGGCCCCCCCTCACCGGCCGGGGACTGTCCCGCCAAGCCACAGCCTCGTATCGCTTCATACCCACATGGCCAACTCAGGTTCGGGGGCATGGCGGGTACCGCCGAAACAACCGGTTCACAGATGTACCGATCGTCGCTATCACCGATGCACCTGCAGCGCGAACAACCGCTCAACAACTGATTTCCAGTTCATTTGCGGATCTTTGGCAGCAAACGTATACGTCAATCTACATTTGCGAAATCTACGATTCTGGCATGCCTGCATGTTATGTGTCACGACACGCTACATCAGCCCACATACACACTGCGGCATGTACACGAGAGAACACGTGGAAGATGGTCCGCGCACGTGTGCAATGTCCCTTGCGCGGTCGACTGTCAACCGGCCTCTGTAGCATGTCGCAGATGTGGAACGCGGTCCACCGTGCTATCATGTTGTGTGGGGCAATACGATTAAATAGGAAAACCCTCGTCGCTACATCAACAGACGGCTCACGCTGATTCCCGGCAGAGGGAGGAGGGGGGGGGGGGGGGGGCCAACATGCAATACTTTCGTCCGTACCTACTTACCACATGTCTGTACGGCGTACAACAGTGCAATCTCGCTGTAATGGGGAGACGAGACAAGTAGCATCGTGCACAACATATGGCCCTTATGATTCGCCATTGTAGGGCGCAGCCGGTGTACGGTCAAGCATGTGCCACATTATGTCACTCAGTACGTAACGACGGATGATCAGTGTGGGTTACGCGTACATCAGCGGACAGTCCACACAGGCCGTACCACAACGTACACTGACTGCATCGACAACCGAATGCAACTGAACAGCTGCAAGGCTCATTTCACAAACAAACGCCTGACCGACCAGCTTGGAAGGGCAGGAGGGGAGGGCGATATTCGTTCTGTAGCGGTACACCCTTCCAGTGGTTAGCGGGACTGTGTAGAAAGTACGCAACACTCGAAAGACCTTTATGTGAGGGTACGCACCATGGCATCAAGAAATACACATGACACCAGAGGATCCAAGCAGTGAACTATGTTCAGAACACTAGATCGCGTGTTTTAGGCAAAGCTACATTCCTGTGACGTTACATGTGACAGTTAAGGTGCAGTGTAAGTTAGGTTAAGGTGCAGTGTAAGTTAGGTTAAGGTGCAGTGTAAGTTAGGTTAAGGTGCAGTGTAAGTTAGGTTAAGGTGCAGTGTAAGTTAGGTTAAGGTGCAGTGTAAGTTAGGTTAAGGTGCAGTGTAAGTTAGGTTAAGGTGCAGTGTAAGTTAGGTTAAGGTGCAGTGTAAGTTAGGTTAAGGTGCAGTGTAAGTTAGGTTAAGTGCAGTGTAATTAGGTTAAGGCAGTGTAAGTTAGGTTAAGGTGCAGTGTAAGTTAGGTTAAGGTGCAGTGTAAGTTAGGTTAAGGTGCAGTGTAATTAGGTTAAGGTGCAGTGTAACTTAGTTAAGGTGCAGTGTAACTTAGGTTAAGGTGCAGTGTAACTTAGGTTAAGGTGCAGTGTAACTTAGGTTAAGGTGACACTAGATGCGTGTTAGTGTAACTTAGGTTAAGGTGCAGTGTAACTTAGGTTAAGGTGCAGTGTAAGTTAGGTTAAGGTGCAGTGTAACTTAGGTTAAGGTGCAGTGTAACTTAGGTTAAGGTGCAGTGTAAGTTAGGTTAAGGTGCAGTGTAAGTTAGGTTAAGGTGCAGCGTAACTTAGGTTAAGGTGCAGCGTAACTTAGGTTAAGGTGCAGCGTAACTTAGGTTAAGGTGCAGCGTAACTTAGGTTAAGGTGCAGCGTAACTTAGGTTAAGGTGCAGCGTAACTTAGGTTAAGGTGCAGCGTAACTTAGGTTAAGGTTGCAGCGTAACTTAGGTTAAGGTGCAGCGTAACTTAGGTTTAAGGTGCAGCGTGGGTTAGGTTAGGGGCCAACGTGGGTTAGGTTAGGGGCCAACGTGGGTTAGGTTAGGGGCCAACGTGGGTTAGGTTAGGGGCCAACGTGGGTTAGGTTAGGGGCCAACGTGGGTTAGGTTAGGGGCCAACGTGGGTTAGGTTAGGGGCCAACGTGGGTTAGGTTAGGGGCCAACGTGGGTTAGGTTAGGGGCCAACGTGGGTTAGGTTAGGGGCCAACGTGGGTTAGGTTAGGGGCCAACGTGGGTTAGGTTAGGGGCCAACGTGGGTTAGGTTAGGAGCCAACGTGGGTTAGGTTAGGGGCCAACGTGGGTTAGGTTAAGGGCCAACGTGGGTTAGGTTAAGGGCCAACGTGGGTTAGGTTAAGGGCCAACGGTGGGTTAGGTTAAGGGCCAACGTGGGTTAGGTTAAGGGCCAACGTGGGTTAGGTTAAGGGC
>NW_026062338.1:270000-275000 GCF_023897955.1 Schistocerca gregaria
ACCACCACCCACCGAATCAAGAAAGAGCTATCAATCTGTCAATCCTTCCGGTGTCCGGGCCTGGTGAGGTTTCCCGTGTTGAGTCAAATTAAGCCGCAGGCTCCACTCCTGGTGGTGCCCTTCCGTCAATTCCTTTAAGTTTCAGCTTTGCAACCATACTTCCCCCGGAACCCAAAAGCTTTGGTTTCCCGGAGGCTGCCCGCCGAGTCATCGGAGGAACTGCGGCGGATCGCTGGCTGGCATCGTTTATGGTTAGAACTAGGGCGGTATCTGATCGCCTTCGAACCTCTAACTTTCGTTCTTGATTAATGAAAACATACTTGGCAAATGCTTTCGCTTCTGTTCGTCTTGCGACGATCCAAGAATTTCACCTCTAACGTCGCAATACGAATGCCCCCGCCTGTCCCTATTAATCATTACCTCGGGTTCCGAAAACCAACAAAATAGAACCGAGGTCCTATTCCATTATTCCATGCACACAGTATTCAGGCGGGCTTGCCTGCTTTAAGCACTCTAATTTGTTCAAAGTAAACGTGCCGGCCCACCGAGACACTCAACTAAGAGCACCCTGGTAGGATTTCAACGGGGTCCGCCTCGGGACGCGCAAGCACGCCTTCGGCTCGCCCCACCGGCAGGACGTCCCACGATACATGCCAGTTAAACACCGACGGGCGGTGAACCAACAGCGTGGGACACAAATCCAACTACGAGCTTTTTAACCGCAACAACTTTAATATACGCTATTGGAGCTGGAATTACCGCGGCTGCTGGCACCAGACTTGCCCTCCAATAGATACTCGTTAAAGGATTTAAAGTGTACTCATTCCGATTACGGGGCCTCGGATGAGTCCCGTATCGTTATTTTTCGTCACTACCTCCCCGTGCCGGGAGTGGGTAATTTGCGCGCCTGCTGCCTTCCTTGGATGTGGTAGCCGTTTCTCAGGCTCCCTCTCCGGAATCGAACCCTGATTCCCCGTTACCCGTTACAACCATGGTAGGCGCAGAACCTACCATCGACAGTTGATAAGGCAGACATTTGAAAGATGCGTCGCCGGTACGAGGACCGTGCGATCAGCCCAAAGTTATTCAGAGTCACCAAGGCAAACGGACCAGACGAGCCAATCCGATTGGTTTTGATCTAATAAAAGCGTCCCTTCCATCTCTGGTCGGGACTCTGTTTGCATGTATTAGCTCTAGAATTACCACAGTTATCCAAGTAACGTGGGTACGATCTAAGGAACCATAACTGATTTAATGAGCCATTCGCGGTTTCACCTTAATGCGGCTTGTACTGAGACATGCATGGCTTAATCTTTGAGACAAGCATATGACTACTGGCAGGATCAACCAGGGAGCTGCGTCAACGAGAGCTGAGCAGCCGGCCGCCCGGGAGTGTGTCCCGAGGGCCCGCGCGAACACGCAAGCGTCCGCTCAATTATTCTGCAAACAGGAGGAGGCTGAGCTCCCCTGCACGATACACCTCGAAACCCTCTCAGGTCCCGGCGGCGCGCAGCGCCGTCCTAAGTACTTGGTCGGGTTCGAGAGAGGCGCAATCGCCCGGAGATAGGCGAGTAGACGCTTTCAGTGCGAACACCCGTGCTCCCAACTGAGCTTGCCGCTGCCGACAGAGGCCCGGGAGCGTGCTGTCGTGGCATTGCCGGCGGGAAACAACACGCGCCACCTACGGTGACCGGCAGCTCCAACGCCAGCGCCACAGAAGGGCAAAGCCCCACTTGGGTGCAGAAGCGAACTCTCCCAGCACAGCGCACGCGCCAACACGTCCGCAGAGCTGCGATACAAACCACCTGCGAGAACCGCTGGGGGCGACCGAGCAGCAGACGGCGTCGCGACGCCGAGTGCCGGGCGGCGGCGCATCCTCAACGCACACAGTCCGCAATCGGACCAGCACACTGCAGATGTCCACCGCGCTTCGCACCGGGCTCGGCAGAACCCACTTTGGCCGCCTGGCGCCGCGCGCAGGGTGCGCCGGCGCATAGCTGGGACGCCAGCCGGGCCCGTCGGCCGGCGCTCCTGCCACTGGGCGCCCCCCACCAGCCGGCTGTAGTGCGTGCGCTCACGCAGCGCGCGGCCAGCACGCCGGGCGGCCCCCCCTCACCGGCCGGGGACTGTCCCGCCAAGCCACAGCCTCGTATCGCTTCATACCCACATGGCCAACTCAGGTTCGGGGGCATGGCGGGTACCGCCGAAACAACCGGTTCACAGATGTACCGATCGTCGCTATCACCGATGCACCTGCAGCGCGAACAACCGCTCAACAACTGATTTCCAGTTCATTTGCGGATCTTTGGCAGCAAACGTATACGTCAATCTACATTTGCGAAATCTACGATTCTGGCATGCCTGCATGTTATGTGTCACGACACGCTACATCAGCCCACATACACACTGCGGCATGTACACGAGAGAACACGTGGAAGATGGTCCGCGCACGTGTGCAATGTCCCTTGCGCGGTCGACTGTCAACCGGCCTCTGTAGCATGTCGCAGATGTGGAACGCGGTCCACCGTGCTATCATGTTGTGTGGGGCAATACGATTAAATAGGAAAACCCTCGTCGCTACATCAACAGACGGCTCACGCTGATTCCCGGCAGAGGGAGGAGGGGGGGGGGGGGGGCCAACATGCAATACTTTCGTCCGTACCTACTTACCACATGTCTGTACGGCGTACAACAGTGCAATCTCGCTGTAATGGGGAGACGAGACAAGTAGCATCGTGCACAACATATGGCCCTTATGATTCGCCATTGTAGGGCGCAGCCGGTGTACGGTCAAGCATGTGCCACATTATGTCACTCAGTACGTAACGACGGATGATCAGTGTGGGTTACGCGTACATCAGCGGACAGTCCACACAGGCCGTACCACAACGTACACTGACTGCATCGACAACCGAATGCAACTGAACAGCTGCAAGGCTCATTTCACAAACAAACGCCTGACCGACCAGCTTGGAAGGGCAGGAGGGGAGGGCGATATTCGTTCTGTAGCGGTACACCCTTCCAGTGGTTAGCGGGACTGTGTAGAAAGTACGCAACACTCGAAAGACCTTTATGTGAGGGTACGCACCATGGCATCAAGAAATACACATGACACCAGAGGATCCAAGCAGTGAACTATGTTCAGAGGGTTGCTGTTAGGCAAAGCTACATTCCTGTGACGTTACATGTGACAGTTAAGGTGCAGTGTAAGTTAGGTTAAGGTGCAGTGTAAGTTAGGTTAAGGTGCAGTGTAAGTTAGGTTAAGGTGCAGTGTAAGTTAGGTTAAGGTGCAGTGTAAGTTAGGTTAAGGTGCAGTGTAAGTTAGGTTAAGGTGCAGTGTAAGTTAGGTTAAGGTGCAGTGTAACTTAGGTTAAGGTGCAGTGTAAGTTAGGTTAAGGTGCAGTGTAAGTTAGGTTAAGGTGCAGTGTAACTTAGGTTAAGGTGCAGTGTAACTTAGGTTAAGGTGCAGTGTAAGTTAGGTTAAGGTGCAGTGTAACTTAGGTTAAGGTGCAGTGTAACTTAGGTTAAGGTGCAGTGTAACTTAGGTTAAGGTGCAGTGTAACTTAGGTTAAGGTGCAGTGTAAGTTAGGTTAAGGTGCAGTGTAAGTTAGGTTAAGGTGCAGTGTAAGTTAGGTTAAGGTGCAGTGTAAGTTAGGTTAAGGTGCAGCGTAACTTAGGTTAAGGTGCAGCGTAACTTAGGTTAAGGTGCAGCGTAACTTAGGTTAAGGTGCAGCGTAACTTAGGTTAAGGTGCAGCGTAACTTAGGTTAAGGTGCAGCGTAACTTAGGTTAAGGTGCAGCGTGGGTTAGGTTAGGGGCCAACGTGGGTTAGGTTAGGGGCCAACGTGGGTTAGGTTAGGGGCCAACGTGGGTTAGGTTAGGGGCCAACGTGGGTTAGGTTAGGGGCCAACGTGGGTTAGGTTAGGGGCCAACGTGGGTTAGGTTAGGGGCCAACGTGGGTTAGGTTAGGGGCCAACGTGGGTTAGGTTAGGGGCCAACGTGGGTTAGGTTAGGGGCCAACGTGGGTTAGGTTAGGGGCCAACGTGGGTTAGGTTAGGGGCCAACGTGGGTTAGGTTAGGGGCCAACGTGGGTTAGGTTAAGGGCCAACGTGGGTTAGGTTAAGGGCCAACGTGGGTTAGGTTAAGGGCCAACGTGGGTTAGGTTAAGGGCCAACGTGGGTTAGGTTAAGGGCCAACGTGGGTTAGGTTAAGGGCCAACGTGGGTTAGGTTAAGGGCCAACGTGGGTTAGGTTAAGGGCCAACGTGGGTTAGGTTAAGGGCCAACGTGGGTTAGGTTAAGGGCCAACGTGGGTTAGGTTAAGGGCCAACGTGGGTTAGGTTAAGGGCCAACGTGGGTTAGGTTGCCAGAGATGTGTCAAATCAGGATGTACGTTTGGCTGGTGTCAGGTGGTGGGTTGGTTCGATGCCTTTATAAGGGGTGTGGCCAAAGGGTATTTTATTACTTGTACCTTTTGTGTTGTGGCGTGGCGTTGCGTCCTGTGTTGATACTGGGTGGACCACTGTGGGTGTTGCTGGCTGATTTGAGCTGCGTTGTTTGCGGGTGATGTGAGACATTCTGTCTTATTAGTGGACGTGACGTTCCTCTTGTCGTTGTTTGGATAGTGTCCTGTGGCAGCGAGGATAAAATGGATGTTGTTGAACGATAGTGCTTTGGTGCTTTCGCTTTGTTACACACAGAGTGGACTGTGAGATAGGGTGACTGGGTCGAGTGCGGTTCACACTGTCCTCCCCAGTTTACAGTATGTATCATCTATGTATGTGGTCCTGCATCATTTACTAAGGAGGGACGTCAGACGACTGAAATATTAGTTATGTACTGATGTAAAGCAGAATGCTTACCTTCCACCAGTGGGCGAGTATCGACTCTGCCCCAGAGTTGCCACCGCAGGAAGAGGTGTCGGAAACACTACCCGCACACCGTCACCACTGTGCGGGGGGACGGACCCTCTATATCCTCAGCGGCGCACTCTTTGCCACCGA
>NW_026062338.1:285000-287500 GCF_023897955.1 Schistocerca gregaria
GACGGATGATCAGTGTGGGTTACGCGTACATCAGCGGACAGTCCACACAGGCCGTACCACAACGTACACTGACTGCATCGACAACCGAATGCAACTGAACAGCTGCAAGGCTCATTTCACAAACAAACGCCTGACCGACCAGCTTGGAAGGGCAGGAGGGGAGGGCGATATTCGTTCTGTAGCGGTACACCCTTCCAGTGGTTAGCGGGACTGTGTAGAAAGTACGCAACACTCGAAAGACCTTTATGTGAGGGTACGCACCATGGCATCAAGAAATACACATGACACCAGAGGATCCAAGCAGTGAACTATGTTCAGAGGGTTGCTGTTAGGCAAAGCTACATTCCTGTGACGTTACATGTGACAGTTAAGGTGCAGTGTAAGTTAGGTTAAGGTGCAGTGTAAGTTAGGTTAAGGTGCAGTGTAAGTTAGGTTAAGGTGCAGTGTAAGTTAGGTTAAGGTGCAGTGTAAGTTAGGTTAAGGTGCAGTGTAAGTTAGGTTAAGGTGCAGTGTAAGTTAGGTTAAGGTGCAGTGTAAGTTAGGTTAAGGTGCAGTGTAACTTAGGTTAAGGTGCAGTGTAAGTTAGGTTAAGGTGCAGTGTAAGTTAGGTTAAGGTGCAGTGTAACTTAGGTTAAGGTGCAGTGTAACTTAGGTTAAGGTGCAGTGTAAGTTAGGTTAAGGTGCAGTGTAACTTAGGTTAAGGTGCAGTGTAACTTAGGTTAAGGTGCAGTGTAACTTAGGTTAAGGTGCAGTGTAAGTTAGGTTAAGGTGCAGTGTAAGTTAGGTTAAGGTGCAGTGTAAGTTAGGTTAAGGTGCAGTGTAAGTTAGGTTAAGGTGCAGCGTAACTTAGGTTAAGGTGCAGCGTAACTTAGGTTAAGGTGCAGCGTAACTTAGGTTAAGGTGCAGCGTAACTTAGGTTAAGGTGCAGCGTAACTTAGGTTAAGGTGCAGCGTAACTTAGGTTAAGGTGCAGCGTAACTTAGGTTAAGGTGCAGCGTGGGTTAGGTTAGGGGCCAACGTGGGTTAGGTTAGGGGCCAACGTGGGTTAGGTTAGGGGCCAACGTGGGTTAGGTTAGGGGCCAACGTGGGTTAGGTTAGGGGCCAACGTGGGTTAGGTTAGGGGCCAACGTGGGTTAGGTTAGGGGCCAACGTGGGTTAGGTTAGGGGCCAACGTGGGTTAGGTTAGGGGCCAACGTGGGTTAGGTTAGGGGCCAACGTGGGTTAGGTTAGGGGCCAACGTGGGTTAGGTTAGGGGCCAACGTGGGTTAGGTTAGGGGCCAACGTGGGTTAGGTTAAGGGCCAACGTGGGTTAGGTTAAGGGCCAACGTGGGTTAGGTTAAGGGCCAACGTGGGTTAGGTTAAGGGCCAACGTGGGTTAGGTTAAGGGCCAACGTGGGTTAGGTTAAGGGCCAACGTGGGTTAGGTTAAGGGCCAACGTGGGTTAGGTTAAGGGCCAACGTGGGTTAGGTTAAGGGCCAACGTGGGTTAGGTTAAGGGCCAACGTGGGTTAGGTTAAGGGCCAACGTGGGTTAGGTTAAGGGCCAACGTGGGTTAGGTTGCCAGAGATGTGTCAAATCAGGATGTACGTTTGGCTGGTGTCAGGTGGTGGGTTGGTTCGATGCCTTTATAAGGGGTGTGGCCAAAGGGTATTTTATTACTTGTACCTTTTGTGTTGTGGCGTGGCGTTGCGTCCTGTGTTGATACTGGGTGGACCACTGTGGGTGTTGCTGGCTGATTTGAGCTGCGTTGTTTGCGGGTGATGTGAGACATTCTGTCTTATTAGTGGACGTGACGTTCCTCTTGTCGTTGTTTGGATAGTGTCCTGTGGCAGCGAGGATAAAATGGATGTTGTTGAACGATAGTGCTTTGGTGCTTTCGCTTTGTTACACACAGAGTGGACTGTGAGATAGGGTGACTGGGTCGAGTGCGGTTCACACTGTCCTCCCCAGTTTACAGTATGTATCATCTATGTATGTGGTCCTGCATCATTTACTAAGGAGGGACGTCAGACGACTGAAATATTAGTTATGTACTGATGTAAAGCAGAATGCTTACCTTCCACCAGTGGGCGAGTATCGACTCTGCCCCAGAGTTGCCACCGCAGGAAGAGGTGTCGGAAACACTACCCGCACACCGTCACCACTGTGCGGGGGGACGGACCCTCTATATCCTCAGCGGCGCACTCTTTGCCACCGAGCGTCACGTCTCGCGGCCCGCCGTCCAGAGCATGTATTGGGACAGCGGGACTTTGGCTTTTGGGAGATAACTCTTCATGAAGTGGAAGATATAGGGGTGGACTGCAATGTACGATTGCGGGAAAAGTCCGCCGTACATCCGCTCGAGTTGCGAGTCGGGCGGTGGGGGTGGCGCATTCACAGGTGCGGCTGGAGTGACCGTCGGTCCACCACTTTTGACTCGATTTGCGTCACCTGCGGTGAAGAGGGGGTGCAGCAGGCGTTTTACTCTGGGTCGTCAAGCGGGCGCTGTAGGCGACATCGACA